>NW_024412404.1:48663478-48816868 GCF_014898765.1 Herpailurus yagouaroundi
ATAGAATAGAATAGAATAGAATAGAATAGAATAGAATAGAATAGAATGCATCATCTGTAATTGTCTCTCTTTAATAATGGTTTGCTGTCAGAGTAATGCTGGCTTCATTTCACAGAATGAGTTGAAAAGTATTTCTCTTTTATGTTCTTGAAGAGTTTGTGTATAATTAGTATTTCCTCAAATGTTTAGAAGAATTTATCAGATATGCAATCTGAAGCTGATGTTTTCTTTATAGGAAGGTTTTTAATTCATGATCTATTTTAGTTAATAGATACAGAATTATTTGAGTTTTCTGCTTAGTTGAATTTTGGTAGTTTGAATTTGTCAAAGCATTTACCTAATTTGTTGAATTTTAGGCATGAAGTTCTAATAGTTCTGTATTTTATTAATGTCAGCAGTATGATTTGTAATCATGTCTTTATTTCATTCCTAATATTGGTAATTTGGTCTTCTTTGCTTGATCAGTCTGGCTAGAGATACATCAATTCTATTGGTCATTTTTTTTTTTTAACGTTTATTTTTGAGAGACACAGAGCTTGAGTGGGGGAGGGGCAGACAGAGAGGGAGACACAGAGTGCGAAGCAGGCTCCAGGCTCTGAGCTGTCAGCACAGAGCCTGACGGTGGGCTCGAACTCATGAACCATGAGATCATGACCTGAGCCAAAGTTGGACGCTTAACAGACTGAGCCACCCAGATGCCCCTATTGGTCTTTTCAAAAGGTAAATAAGTAAACCTGTTTCAGGTTTTTTCTATTCTCTTTGATTTTTTTTCTTTTTTTTTTCCTGCTTATTTAGTTTTTTTTCTTTAGGTTTAATATGCTGTTTGTCTACTTTAAGTTATCAGATTAGATTGATTTTTTTCATTATATGAACATTTCTTTATAAAATCTCCCAAGTACTATTTTAGCAGCAGCATACAAATTTTGATATGTTGTATATTCATTATTGTTTAGTTTTAAATATTCTTTAAATATCTCTTGTTAATTCTTCTGTAACCCAGGGATTCTTTAGAAGTGAATTGTTCAATTTTCAAGTGTTTGAGAGATGTTTTCCAATATTTTTGTTATTGATTTATAAAATATGGCCTGTCTTAATAAATGTTCTGTATGCAGCTGAAAAGAATATACACTGCAATTTTTTTTTTCAAGCAAGGTCAAGTTAGCTGATAATTCATTTATTTTGTACCCCTATCAATCTTCTGTCTGCTGTTTTTTCAATCTGTTATTGGTTATAGATATACCTAGCATTTTTTTGATGAGGTTACTTATATCATTAATAAATGTCTGTATTTCTGATAACATTCCTGGTAATATTTCTTTTTATAAATCCTATTTTATCTGGTATTAATACAGCCACTCCAACTTCCTTGTTAATTGGTACTTGCGTTGTATATCTCTTGCCATTCTTTTACCTTTTTGTGTCTTTACATTTAAAATGGTTTCTTGTAGGGGCGCCTGGGTGGCGCAGTCGGTTAAGCGTCCGACTTCAGCCAGGTCACGATCTCGCGGTCCGTGAGTTCGAGCCCCGCGTCGGGCTCTGGGCTGATGGCTCGGAGCCTGGAGCCTGTTTCCGATTCTGTGTCTCCCTCTCTCTCTGCCCCTCCCCCATTCATGCTCTGTCTCTCTCTGTCCCAAAAAATAAATAAACGTTGAAAAAAAAATTTGTTTTTAAATGGTTTCTTGTAGACAGCATATAGATAGTTCTTGTGGTTTTTAATCCTGACAGTTTTTGTCTTACTTGAAGGGTTTAGACTATTTATATTTAATACAGTTTCAAATATGATTGAATTAAATCAATCTATTTTCTGTTTGTGCCTTATGTTATTCTCCGCCGCCCCCCCCCCATTTCATGCCTTCTTTTAGATTGACTTTTTTTTTCCTTTTTTACAAATTCCATTTATTTCAACTGTTGGCATATTAGTTATATGCGTCTTTGTTACTTTGCTTTAGTATCTGATCTAGTATTACAGTACATATAACAGTCTGCATTCAAATAATAGTATATCACTTCACATATATCCTAAGAACCTTACATAGAACACTTTTATTCCACTTTTTGCAGTTATTGTCATACCTTTATACTTCTTCATATATTATAAATCTCACAATAATACATTGATATTATTTTTACTTTAAACTTAATCATTTTTTTTAATGTTTATTATTTATTTTTGAGAGAGAGAGAGCACAAGTGGGGGAGGGGCAGAGAGAGAGGGAGACATAGAATGCGAAGGAGGCTCCAGGCTCTGAGCTGTCAGCACAGAGCCCAACATCGGGCCCAAACTCACAAACCATGAGATCATGACCTCAGTCAAAGTTGAACTCGTAACCAACTGAGCCACCCAGGAGTCCATGAACTTTATCTTTTTTAAGCTTTCCAGTTTGAACAAATTTTGGACTTATAAAACCAGTACACAGGGTTCTCATATACCCCTTAACCCAGCTTCTTCTCTTGTTAACATTCTACATAACTATTATATAGTGATAAAAACCAAGAAATTTACATTGGTACAATAATACTAAGCTACAAATTTTATTTTGATTTCCCAGTTTTTCCACTAATGTCCTTTTTCTATTCCAGAATCCTACATTACATTTAATAGTCAGATATCTGTAGTCAACTCCAACTTGTGACAGTTGGAAAGATTGAAAGTCATTCCTTTTGTTTCATGACACTGATGCTTTTCAAGAGTACTGCTCCGGACGTCTGGGTGGCTCATCCATTTAAGCATCTGACTTCAGCTCAGGTCATGATCTTGTGGTTTGTGGATTATAGCCCTGCATCAGGCTCTGTGCTAACAGCTCAGAGCCTGGACCCTGCTTCAGATTCTGTCTCCCTCTCTCTCCCTGCTCCTCTCCCATTTGAGCTCTGTCTCTATCTCTCAAAACTAAACATTTTTTAAAAATTAAAAAAAAAAGACTACTGATCAAGTATAATGTACTAGATCACTCTTTTTTTTTGTTTGGATTATGTTTTTGCATGACTAGTTTGAGGTTATGTGTTTTGGCAAGAAAACCACTGAGGTTATTGTGGTACCTTCCCCAGTGAATCATACTAAGAGATAGGATGTTGATATGTCTCATTGCTGGTGGTTTTGACCTTGGTTATGGTGATTTCTGCTGTTCTTCTCCACTTCATTCATTCATTCACTCATTCATTCATTCATTCATTCATTCATGTATTTATTAGTGTTTGTTTTGAGGGAGGGGAGGGGTAGAGTGAGAGAGGAGAGAATCTCAAGCAGCCAACATGAGGCTTGAACTCACCAACCAGATCATGACCTGAGCTGAAATCAAGAGTTGGACACTTAACCAACTGAGCCATCCAGGTGCCCCCAGGCACCCCTCCACTTTAAAGTTAATTATTTTTTCTTTTTAATTAATAATTACCCTGAGGAGTGCTGGTGTTAGTCTATGACAATATCTTGTTTTTCCTTCATCCTTTGCTCCTTAATTTTAGTATTCATTGGTGGATCTTGATCTTCCCTGAAACAATTATTACTGTATTCTAATGGTGATTTTTTAAAAATTTCCCTCATTTCCTTTGCATTAATTGAAATTCTATAATGAATAGCTGTCCCTTCTCTCCCTCACTTATTTATTTATTCCATTACTTAAATTATATCAGTCTGGATTCATTTATTCTCTTCTGTGGTTCCAGCCCAGTGTTATTTTGTTGCTCAATTTGTTCTAGCTTTGGTTATTGTTTACTCTTTTAGGTTGGTTCCTGTACCTTTTGCCGTACTATCATCCTTCTCAGTTATCTTGTAAAGAGATTAAAAGATGCAAAAAAAAAAAATTTTTTTTTTTCAAAAAAAAAAACACCCTTTCATGATTACACATGAATTTACCATTTCTAGTACTTTCATTCTTTGTGTAGATCTGAATTTCTTTTTCCCAAGAACTTCCTTTAACATATATTGTAGTACAGTTATGCTCATAATGATTTCTCCAGGCTTTTGTTTGTCCTAAAGCCTTTGTTTTGCTTTTATTTTTGAAAGCTATTTTTCTTGGTATAGAAATCTAGATTGACAGCTTTTCTTTTTTTCTATATTTTAAACATGTCTTTCATGTCTCTCTGGGTTTGTTTTGTTTTGTTTGTTTTTCTGGCTTGCCTAGTTTCGAGCAAGAGTTTTGCTGTTATTGTTTCTGTGTAGTCTTTTTCTCTATATTTAAAAATTTTCTTCTTTGTCCCTGGCTTCCAGCAGTTTGTTAATAATATGCCTTTGTTTGGTGTTTTTCATGTTTCTTCTGCTTGGAGTTTATGAGCTTCTTGGATCTGTGGGTTTATGGTTTTCATCAAAGGTAGAAAGATACAGGCCATTATTTTTTGAAATTTTCTTGGTTTTGGTCCCCTCTTTGCTTTTCTATTCTGTGGATCTCTAACTATGTGTATATTGAAACTCATTATGTTACCTTTCAGGTCATTGATGTTCTATTCATTTTTTATGTGTGTTTTAGAATGTTCCTGTTGCTATTTTTTTTATTGCTCTATATGGTACCTTTTTTAGTGTCTAAATCTGTTATTAATCCCATACAAAAAAATTTTAATTTTAGATATTATATTTTTCTTGGCATTTAGTCTTGATATAAGGTCTTTACTTCTATAGTATTTCCCTTTGGGGGTTTTGTTTCCTGACCCCTGTAACTTGGCAGAATTGAAATTCCAAAATCTTATCCCCACTGCAGATGGTAGCTGTCAAAATCTCTGCTTGGCTCTTATAGCTTTCTAGCTATTGTTTTTCCCCTAAGCTCCTTTCAGTCCTTTCTCTCATAGGTGTACTTTTGGAGTCAGTCAGGAATTTGAGGGGTATGAATATGCAGACTTTGGGACTCCACTCTTCAAGGTTTCCTCCTTTCCAGGATATCCAACCTTGAATTCCAGCCACTGTTAACAATCCTAGACCTTGTCCTCTGGCTTCTCAGGCAGTAGGACTCTGGCTTTCTACTTGAGATTTATTTTCTGCTGGCAGATTTGTGAGTAACTTCATGGTAAAAGCCTTGCAAATGTGGATATTACCCAATGTAATTTCTTATGTAAGTTATCTACTGTTGCATAAGAAATTACTCTGAAGCATAGCTCTTAGAACAACACTCAACTTCGAGTCCCGCATCAGACTCTGTGCTGACAGCTCAGAGCCTGGAGCCTGTTTCAGATTCTGTGTCTCCCTCTCTCTGACCCTCCCCTGTTCATGCTCTGTCTCTCCCTGTCTCAAGAATAAATTAAAAAAAAAAAAAAAAAAAGTTAAAAAAAAATTAAAAAACCAAAACAACACTCACTCACTACTATCTTACGGTTTCTCTGGTTCAGAATCAGGCATAGCTTAACTCTCACCCAAGGGGTAGTCAGGACTGAAGTGTCATCTGAAGGCATGTCTGGAAAAGGGTCCACATCTGAGCTCATGTGGTTATTTTCAGTATTCACTTAGCTAGCAGGTTATTGGACTAAGGGATTTCAGCTTTTCCTGGCTGTTGGCTAGAGACTGCCCTCAGTTCTTAGCCACAAGGATCTCTCCAGCAGGGCAACTTGCTTTATCAAAGGGTGTAAGCTGAGAAGGCAATAGAGTGCTAGCAAGATGAGAGCACAATCTTTTATAACTTAATCAGAGATGTGACATCATTGTTTTCATAGTCTATTCATTAGAAGCAAGTCACTAAGTTCAGCCCACACTCAAGGAAGGGGTAATTATGCAATGTATACAGTTATGCATGAGACAGGGCCATTGGGGCCATCTTAAAACTGCCTACCACAGTTACATTTTGCAAGAGTTGAATTCCTTCTAGTTTCTGCGTTTAGTCTCTCTGCATGCTTTTATATATTGTTTTTTTAAAATAAAGTAATTTATCCAGGACTCCACCATTACTGTTATTCTGAAGACCAATATTTGACTCTTTGCAGATACTAACCCCAACTCTCTCTTTGGAAGAAAAATGTTCTCTCATGAGAACATTTTCTTCAGATCTGTATATATATATTTTTTTCCTAATTAACCAATAGATTGTTACCTAGATGTCTCACTGATAGATTCAGCATGGTCAAAATATAACTCCTCACCATACATCTCTTCCTTTTGGATTCTGTTTCTCTCTTAATTGCATCATTACTTTCTCTGTCAACTCAGGTTCAAGATCTTGGAATCAGGATTTTTCTTCCTGTTCTAGTTCTTGTCAAGGTGTGGTCTAATCACCAGACAGATTGCTGGCCAACCAATTTTTTTGTCACAAGTTAATAACAGAAATTGAGAGTAAGCATTTAGAATCTTGTATAACAATTTGACATTGCTAGAACATCCAAGAACTCAATTTTGTAGTTTACAGAATATTAGTTCACAACCCTGGGAAAAAAAACAAAAACCCAAACTAGTCATTCACTGCATATGATTTGAGAATCACTGTTCTTACCACATTCCTGTTGTTTTTTCCATGTCTCTTAGTTGCTTGTATACTGGGCCTATTTATTCCACTGCTATTGATTATTCAGTGTAGTCCTCATATTATTTCATGTAGGCTAACAGCAGTAGCTTCCTGATAGACTGTGCTTCCTAATTCTGCTTGCTCCAGTACATCTTTCAAATCTATGAGAAAATAGACTTTTATTTATTTACTTATTTAGAAAATGTTAGTGGGGGAGGGGCAGAGGGGGTTGGAGAGAGAGAATCTTAAGCAGACACCACACCCAGTGCGGAGCTGGATATGGGGCTCAGTCTCATGAGTGTGAGATCATGACCTGAGCTGAAATCAAGAGTTAGTTGCCTTAAATGACTGAGCCACCCAGGCACCCTGAGAAAATAGACTTTAGAACAACATCCTGCATATCAGGCTTATTCAAAAACTTTAAATTGTACTTTATTACCTGAGCAAAAAGGTGTATATTCTTTAGTTTTATATTTAAGACTCCAGATCTCTTTTGTTCTGTTCCTGTTTTCTTTATTTCTCCTCACCTGTCCTGTGTTTCTGTTCACATATGCACATGGTTCCTCCTTGCTGTCCGTTACACTCTCATTTCTAACTTTCTTTCCTTGCTTTACTTTGGTTTACAACAGTTATCACTTCCGATTACTTTATTTCCTTATTTTCTGATTTCTTTTTTTTTTTTAATATAATTTATTGTCCAGTTGGCTAACATATAGTGTGTAAAGTGTGCTCTTGGTTTTTGGGGTAGATTCCCGTGCTTCATCACTTACGAACAACACCCAGTGCTCATCCCAACAAGTGCCTTCCTCAATGTCCATCACCCACTTTCCCCTCTCCCCCACCCCCCCATCAACCCTCAGTTTGTTCTCTGTATTTAAGCATCTCTTATGGTTTACCTCCTTCCCTCTCTGTATCTATTTTTCCCCTTCCCTCCCCACCATGGTCTTCTGTTAAGTTTCTCAAGATCTGCATATGAGTGAAAACATGGTTATCTGACCTCTTACTGACTTTTTTCACTCAGCATAATACCTTCCAGTTCCATCCATGTTGCTGGATGGCATGCCAGATGGCATGATTTCATTCTTTCTCATTGCCAAGTAGTATTCCATTGTATGTATAAACCACATCTTCTTTGTCCATGCATCAGTTGATGGATGTTTATGCTCTTTCTATAATTTGGCTATTGTTGGAAGCACTGCTATAAACATTGGGGTAAATGTGCCCCTATGAATCAGCACTCCTGTATCCCGTGGATAAATTCCTAGTAGTGCTATTTGCTGGGTCGTAGGGTAGTTCTATTTTTAATTTTTTGAGGAACCTCCACACTGTTTTCCAGAGTGGTTGCATCGGTTTGCCTTCTCACCAACAGTGCAAGAGGGTTCCCATTTCTCCACATCCTCACCACCATCTGTTGTTTCCTGAGTTGTTCATTTTAGCCACTCTGGCTGGTGTGAGGTGGTATCTCAGTGTGGTTTTAATTTGTATTTCCCTGATTTTGAATGATGTGGAGCATCTTTTCATGTGTCTGTTGGCCATCTGGATGTCTTTGGAAAAGTGTTTATTCATGTCTTCTGCCCATTTCTTTACTGGATTATTTGTTTTTCACATGTTGAGTTTGGTAAGTTCTTTATAGATTTTGGATACTAACCCTTTATCTGATACGTCTGTCGGTTGCCTTTTAGTGCCTTTGCAGTACAGAAGGTTTTTATCTTGATAAGGTCCCGATAGTTCATTTTTGCTTCTAATTCCCTTGCCTTTGGAGATGTGTCGAGCAAGAAGATGGCTGCGGCTGAAGTCAAAGAGGTTGTTGCCTGCTTTCTCCTCTAGGGTTTTGATGGTTTTCTGTCTCACATTTAGGTCTTTCATCCATTTTGAGTTTATTTTTGTGTATGGTGTAAGAAAGTGGTCTAGTTTCATTCTTCTGCATATTGCTGTCCAGTTCTCCCAGCACCATTTGCTAAAGAGACTGTCATTTTTCCATTGGATGCTCTTTCCTGCTTTGTCAAAGATTAGTTGGCCATACATTTGTGGATCCAGTTCTGGGTTCTCTATTTTATTCCGTTTGTCTGTGTGTCTGTTTTTGTGCCAATACCATACTGTCTTGATGATTACTGGTTTGTAGTAGAGGCTAAAGACTGGGATTGTGATGCCTTCCTGCTTTGGTTTTCTTCTTCAGTATTACTTGGGCTATTCAGGGTCTTTTGTGGTTCTCTACAAATTTTAGGATTGTTCTAGCTTTGAGAAGAATGCTGATGCAATTTTGATTGGGATTGCATTGAATGTGTAGATTGCTTTTACATCTTTGGTTAGGTTTATTCCTAGGTATTTTATGGTTCTTGGTGCAATTGTAAATGGGATCAGTTTCTTCATTTCTCTTCCTGTTGCTTCATTATTGGTGTATAAAGATGCAACCAATTTCTGTACATTGATTTTATACCCTGTGATGGCTGAATTCACGTATCAGTTCTAGCAGTCTTTTGGTGGAGTCTTTCAGGTTTTCCATGTAGGGTGTCATGTCGTCTGCGAAAAGTGAAAGTTTGACTTTTTCTTTGCCAATTTTGATGCCTTTTATTTCATCTTATTGTCTGACTGCTGATGGTAGGACTTCCAACACTATGTGAAACAACAGTGGTGATAGTGGACATCCCTGTCGTGTTCCTGATCTCAGAGGGAAAGCTCTCAGTTTTTCCCCATTGAGGATGGTATTAGCTGTGGGCTTTTCATAGATGGCTTTTATGATGTTTAAGTATGTTCCATCTATCCTGACTTTCTTGAGGGTTTTTATTTAAGAAAGGATGCTATATTTTGTCAAATGCATTTTCTGTACCTATTTACAGGATCATAAGATTCTTATCCTTTCTTTTATTAATGTGATGTATCACATTGATTTGCAAATATTGAACCACCCCAGCAGCTCAGGGAATGAATCCCACTTGGTCATGGTGAATAATTCTTTTTATATGCTGTTGAATTCGATTTGCTAGTATCTTGTTGACAGCTTTTTTTTTTTTAATATTTTTTTAATGTTTATTTATTTTTGAGACAGAGAGACACAGAGCATGAATGGGGGCGTGTCAGAGGGAGACACAGCATCTGAAGCAGGCTCCAGGCTCTGAGCTGTCAGGACAGAGCCCAACACAGGGCTCGAACTCACAGACCGTGAAATCATGACCTGACCTGAGCCAAAGTCGGAAGCTCAACCGACTGAGCCACCCAGGCACCCCTCTTGTTGAGAGTTTATGCATCCATGTTCATCAGGGGTATTGGCCTATAATCCTCCTTTTTTTGTAGGGTCTCTGTATGGTTTGGGAATCCAGGTAATGTTGGATTCATAGAATGAGTCTGGAAGTTTTCCTTCCATTTCTGTTTTTTGGAGCAGCTTGAGAAGGATAGGTATTAACTCTCCTTTAAATGTCTGGTAGAATTCCCCAGGGAAGCCGTCTGGCTCAGAGCTCTTATTTGTTGGACGAGTTTTGATAACTGATTCAGTTTCTTCACTAGCTATGGGTCTGTTCAACTTTTCTATTTCTTCCCCTTTGAATTTTGGTAGTATGTGGGTATCTAGGAATTTGTCCAATTCTTCCAGGTTGTCCGGTTTGTTGGCATATAATTTTTCATAATATTCCCTGATAATTGCTTGTATTTCTGAGGGATTGGTTGTAATAATTCCATTTTCATTCATGATTTTATCTATTTGGGTCCTCTCGTTTTTGAGAAGTCTGGCTAGGGGTTTATTAATTTTTTTTATTTTTCCAAAAACCAACTCTTAGTTTCATCGATATACTATTTTGGATTCTATATTGTTTATTTCTGCTCTGATCTTTATTATTTCTCTTCTTTTGCTAGCTTTGGGGTTTCTTTGTTATTCTGCTTCTAGTTCCTTTAGGTGTGCTTTTAGATTTTGTATTTGGGAATTTTCTTATTTCTTGAGATAGGCCGGGATTGCAGTGTATTTTCCTCTTAGGACTGCCTTTGCTGCATCCCAAAGGGTTTGGATTGTTGTGTTTCCATTTTCATTTGTTTCCATATATTTTTTAATTTTTTCTTTAATTGTCTGGTTGACCCATTCATTCTTTAGTAGGATGTTCTTTAACCTCCATGCATTTGGAGGTTTTCCAAACTTTTTCCTGTGGTTGATTTCAAGTTTCATAGAATTATGATCTGAAAGTGTGCATGGTATGATTTCAATTCTTTTATATTTATTGAGGGCTCTTTTGTGACCCAGTATATGATCTGTCTTGGAGATTGTTCCATTTGTACTTGAGAAGAATGTGTATTCTGCCTGAGGATGAAAAGTTCTAAATATATCTGTCAAGTCCATCTGGTCCAGTGTATCATTCAGGGACTTTGTTTATTGATTTTCTGTCTAGATCATTTGTCCTTTGCTGTAAGTGAGGTATTAAAGTCCCCCTCAATTACCACATTCTTACCAATAAGATTGCTTATGTTTGTGATTTATTTTATATATTTGGGTGCTCTTGAATTCGGTGTGTACACATTCATAATTGTTAGCTCTTGATGGATAGACCCCGTAATTATGATATAATGTCCTTCTTCATCTCTTGTTACAGCCTTTAGTTTAAAATCTAGTTTATCTGATATAAGTATGGCTACTCCAGCTTTCTTTTGACTTGTGGTAGCATGATAGATGGTTCTCCATCCCCTCACTTTCAATCTGAAGGTGTCCTCAGGTCTAAAATGGGTCTCTTGTAGACAGCAAATAGATGGGTCTTGTTTGTTTGTTTGTTTTTAATCCATTCTGATACCCTGTCTCTTTTGATTGAAGCATTTAGTCCATTTACATTCAGTGTTATTATTGAAAGATGGATTTAGAGTCATTGTGATATCTGTAGGTTTCATGTTTCTAGTGATGTATCTGGTCCTTTGTGGTCCTTGTAACATTCCACTCACAGAGTCCCCCTTAGGATCTCTTGTAGGGCTGGTTTAGTGGTGATGAATTCCTTCAATTTTTGTTTGGGAAAACCTTGGTCTCTCCTTCTATTCTGAATGACAGGCTTGCTGGATAAAGGATTCTTGGTTGCATATTTTTCCTGTTCATCACATTGAAAATTTCCTGCCACTCCTTTCTGGTCTGCCAAGTTTCAGTAGATAGGTCTGTTACTACCCTTAGGTGTCTACCCTTGTAGGTTAAGGCCCATTTATCCTTAGCTGCTTTCAGAATTCTCTCTTTATCTTTGTATTTTGCCAGTTTCATATATGTCCTGCAGAAGATCGATTCCAGTTACATCTGAAGGGAGTTCTCTGTGCCTCCTGGATTTCAATGTCTGTTTCCTTCCCCAGATTGGGGAAGTTCTCAGCTATGATGTGTTCAAGCACACCTTCGACCCTCTGTCTCTCTCTCCTTTTTCTGGAACTCCTATGATATGGATATTGTTCAGTTTTCATTGAACCACTTAGTTCTCTAATTCTTCCCTTGTGGTCCAGAATTTTTTTATCTCTTTTTCTCAGCTTCATCTTTTCCATAATTTTATCTTCTGTTTCACTTAATCTCCCCTCTGCCTCTTAAATTCTCACTGTCACTGCCTCTAGTTTATTTTGCACCTCATTTATAGCATTTTTAAACTCATCACGACTTTTTTAGTTCCTTGATCTCTGCAGCAATAGATTCTCTGCTGTCTTCTATGCTTTTTTGAAGTTTAGTGATTAATCTTATGACTATTATTCTAAATTCTTGTTCAGTTATATTGTTTATATCTGTTTTGATCCATTCTTTAGCTGTCATTTCTTACTTGAATTTCTCTTGAGAATTCTTCCGTTTCGTCATTTTGGCTAGTTTTTTTTGTCTCTTACGTGTATTAAAAGCTTGTTATATGCCCTGCACCTGCGAGCACTGCTACATTAAAGAGGAGTCATACCCTGTCCAGAGCCTGGCCCTTTAGGAGGTGTGTTTTGGAGAGTGTTACTTGACCTCTGTTGTCGTGACTTGGGTTACTTTATCTCCCTACTCGTAATGATGTTTTGGATCTTCCACCAGGTGTGCTTTGATTTGTTTATTGAAGTAGCTCTTCGTCCTGTCAGGTTTTCCCAGTGGGTCCCTGGAAGCATCTCTGTCACTTTGCCGCCTGGGCTCTTGGAGTTCAAAGTCCTTTGGCCTCAACACTGGTTTCTTTGTTTGAGAGATGAGGGAACTTTGGATCCCCCTACTTCTCTGCCATGTTGGTGCCTCCTTATTTTCTGATTTCTCTCCCTTCGTGCGTAGTAGAATATAAGCTCCTTGAGAATAGACTTTGTTCACTGCTTAATTTCCAGTAGGTACACTATAAATTTTTCTTGAATGAATAAGTAAATGAGATGGTCATCCTAAAAGTAAAGAACTTTGACCATGAAAGGCCTTGAAGATCTACAAGAATGGTTTTTTAATGGTGAGATTTCACAAGCAGAGCCCTACTGGCCTACATCAAATCACACATTGTCTCCTACTACTTTTAAGTTTCATGAGAACAAGTATTTAATGTCTTATAGTTTCTTTGTATATTTAGTGCTTAGTATTGTGCCTGGTAAAAAGAATACACATGTGCCTGGTAAAGAGTTTTTTTTCTGACTGATTGAATTAATGCTCTTAGAGCAATAATTTATCTTCTGTTATGTTTTATGGACATAGTTTATTCAAATGTTTGTATGATAATGTTTTTTTGTTACTGGTTAAACCCAACACATTTAGTTTTATCACCTAATCACATAATTTGTTAAGCTTCTACTATGAACAAAGCCATGCATAAAATATTTTTAACAATAATTATTAAAGGTCAAAAATCTTTCTAAAATAAGAAACTTAGAAAAATTCCCAATAATCCTCAAGAAGTTGGTATTTATTTTTTTTTTTAATTTTTTTTTCAACGTTTATTTATTTTTGGGATAGAGAGAGACAGAGCATGAACGGGGGAGGGGCAGAGAGAGAGGGAGACACAGAATCGGAAACAGGCTCCAGGCTCTGAGCCATCAGCCCAGAGCCTGACGCGGGGCTCGAACTCACGGACCGCGAGATCGTGACCTGGCTGAAGTCGGACGCTTAACTGACTGCGCCACCCAGGCGCCCCAAGAAGTTGGTATTTAACTGCATTTTAATAACTTGGCAATCTCCAGAAGAGGGGAAAAAAACTTTCCTCCTCCTAAAAATCACCTTTCTGTTGTTTGATGAACGTTAGTTTTACATTCCAACTATCTGACTTCTGGTTTTCAGGTACCATGTGTCCTGCTGCTTTTTGCATGTGGAACCACTACCTTTCTGTATTACAAAATGAAAGTGGATTGAATATATTAGAGTAACCTGGGGGACAATATTGCTTACAGAAATAGTGGGAAGAATCTCCCAACAAGAGTCTAGACAGTGTCGTCACCTTTGAGAAAGAATATGTCCAGCATGCTCCATTGTCTGGATGTAGGATAATATATAATATCATGCTTAAAAAATCTTAGATATAGTGTGCAACCTTTGCCTCCTCTAAAGATAAGATGAAAGGAAAATAATTTTTTCAGAATGGAATTAATTTAGAGTTAAATTTTTAACTAAAAATGTTGAAGATTATTCATCTAAATACAAATTGAAGAAATGTTTTTTTCTGTTTCTCTGCCAGGTTTGGATTAAAGCATGTCCAAAGCAGGAGCTTGGGCCAGAGTTGGGGTTGTTTTGTTTTGTTTACTTTTTATTGATATATCATAAATGTACAACTGAAGATTGTTTGCCAACTGTGTAATATCAGCGTCCAAGTTAAAAAATAGAGCATCAAGGCCACTCAGGAGACTCCTTTCAGTCACTATTCATTCCCATCAAGTAAACTTAGTATCCTGACTTCTACAGTCAAACATTAATTTTCCTTGTTTTTATATAAATGGAACCATAATCTCTGTATGTTTTTGTGTTTCAGTTCTTGGCATTATTCATCATAATTGATGTATGTAGTTAGAGGTAGTTTAGTCTCGTTATTGCATATTATCCCATAGTGTGAATATGCCATAATTTATCCATTCTGTTATTTGGTATTGTAATTTGGGGCTAATACAGATAGTGCTACTGTGTTATTGTGATAAAAGTCTACTGGTAAATATATGAATTCATTTCTATTGAATATATCCCTAGCAAAGGAATTGTTGAGCCCATGATTTTTTTTTTCTTTTTGCCTCCCTAGTTTCCTCATATTATTTCTTTTTTGGGGCGTTATCTGTAGTTTCTGACCATCTTTTAAAATCTAGCTTTCCCCAATCCACCCAGCCAGAATATTGTTTCTTGATTTACCCATCACTTTGTATTTATGTATTTACCTCCTATTTGATGCCTACAACATTCTACTTATTATTATATTTGTAGGTCTTAATTTTCCAGAATAAATTTTGTTTTTTTGGGGCAAACATTATCACATTATTACTGCTTTTCCATAGGGCTACTTTATGTCCTGTAAAGCTATACTTTCAAAAGACAACCACAATCGCTACGTACCTATTAGAATGATTAAAATCCAAAACACTGACTCCACCAAATACAGATGCAGTCTTTTTTCTTACTGGTGAGAATGCACAATGGTATAGACCCTTAGCAGTCAGTGGCATATTCTTTCAAAGCTATACATAGTCTTACCATCACAGTCTATCAGTCATGCTCCTAGTTATTTACCCAAATGAGTTGAAAACTTCTGTCCGTACAAAAAGTTGCACACCAAATATTTTTAGTGGTTTTATTCATAATTGTTAAAAATAGGAAGCAACCAAGATATCCTTCAGTAAATGAAGGATAAACTGTGATATAGCCATACAATGGAGTATTGTTCAGTGATAAATGAACTATCAAGCCACAGAAAGACATAAAGGGACCTTAAATGCATATTGCTATATGAAACAAGCCAGTCTAAAAAATTTTACATCATTTATGATTCCAACTATATGTAACACTCTAGAAAAGGAAAAAGGAAAAGATCAGTGATTGCCAGGGGCTCTGGGAGAGAGGGAAAGTGGGGTGAATAACTAGGTGAAGCAGGGCATTTTTAGGGCAGTTAAACTATTCTATACGATATTTGTAATGATGGATACATGATATTTTGTATTTATCAAGGCCCATAGAACTGGACAACCCAAAGAGTGAATGCTAATGTAAAATATGAACTTTCAGTTTGAAATAATATATCAGTGTTGATCTATCAGCTGCAACATGTGTACCACCTAATAATGGAAGATGTTAATAGGGGAAATTGTGGGGAAGAGGCTATATGGGAACTCTCTGTACTTGCTGTGCAATTTTTCTGTAAACTGCTATAAAAACAGCAACAACAAAAAACACTCTTATTACCATTACCACTATCTCCTTAGTCAAAGCTGAAATCCTTACCTTAGCCTACAAGACCTTAAATGAATCTGACTGAGATCTACTTCATCTCCTACCACCTGATTTCCTTAATCATGATTCCAGCCACATTGGCCTTCTGTTGTGTTTTGAACTACTCTCTTGCCTCAGAGTCTTTGTGCTTGCTCTTCACTCAGCCTGGAAAATTATTCCACCAGATAGTCTCATTGTTTCTTCCCTCTCCCATTATTTTAGGTCTGTTTTCAAATGCTACTTCATCGAAGGGCACCTGGGTGACTTAGTCGATTGAGCATCTGACTTTGGCTCAGGTCATGATCTCACGGTTCATGAGTTCTAGCCCCACATCAGGCTCTGTGCTGGCAGAGCCTGGAGGCTGCTTCCAATTCTGTCTCCCTCTCTCTATGCTCCTCCCCTGCTCACACCCTGTCTCTCTCTCAATAAAGAAAGGAAAAATATTTTTTAAAAAGTGCTACTTCATCGGGGTTTCTTTCCCTTTTATTTATTGTCAGCATCTACAATCTCCTTCCCCCATCATACTCTTCTGCTTTTATCTGGCTTTATTTTCTTTTATAGCTCTTAATACTTCATCACCTTGATCATATGTTAGTTTATTTTTTCCTAATTAAAATATAAGTTCTATGAAGGCAAGCATTTTATCTTTTTTTCTCTTACCGTATCCTAGCACATGGTAGATGCTTAATAAACATTTGTAGAATGGATGACTGCATGAAGTCCGTGTTCTCTCTGTAGGCATATGTGTGGGAAATCAAATTTAAAATCAAAAGATTGCTTAGTAAGTGTGGAATATGAGTCCTAAGATGCATAATATTAATGGCTGACGTTAGCAGTACAATAGGGTGATCCATTTGTTTTCACTGAAGGATGCATCTGCTCCACAGACAGGAAGCTTCTATTTGGGGTCAGAAAGTGCTCTTCCATGAATAGTGGAGGAGAGACTGCTAGTGTTTCCCTCTTGAATCTCCCCCCTTTTTTTCTTCTTGGAATTAAAAAATACATAAAAACAAAAATTGCAAAATACAAATGTATGAAGTAGAAAATAAAAACCACTCTTAAACCCCATCAGAAGCAAGTCACTATTAACACCTTGGTTATTGTCCTTGAAAACCACCTAGAATGGACTTATATTTTGTTTTGTTTTTTTTTATATTTGTTTCATATGTGGTGAAACATGTTTATTGTGTAGCTGGACAGAGTATAGAAATAGCAAATAGTGCTATAGCGAATTATTTCATGAAGTGCTTAAATATTTAATATGTAAATATCTTGCAAATTGTAACCTAGGCTCTTACCCTGGCACAGTGTTGCCAACTACAGAATTTATCATATATTCACAATTTTCCGAGGTTTCTAACTGTTTGAATATGAACAAGAGAAGCTTGGGAAGTTATGAGTATTACTCTAAAGAAGAGCAATCTTAAACTGTCCCACCACCACCACTAAGAAGGTTTTGTTGATTGCATTAAATAGGACATTTTGGATTAGTTTTGAAAATATTTCAGATTTTCATGGAAACTATATATAAATGATAAACTTCCCTGAAGTTTACTAGATCTTTTTCTTTGGACTGAAGAAAATTTTAAGTTCTTCATGGATCTTAAAATTCATACATGGATTTTGGGGAAAGTCTAAAATATTTTTCACATTTAATCCACAATACTATATATAACTATACTTAACTATATAATATATATAATATACATTAATATAATGTATATAATAGAGTGTACAATACAATATTTCAGGGACTAACAGACCAGATTTTTAAATCATGTTATTTTTTTGTGTGTTGTTAAAATTAAATCACATTTCCTGAGTTTTAATCATTTTCAAAATATTTAGAGATTATTAGATTGTGAGAAAGAAGTATTAGTGTTACGAGGTGACACTCTTTCCTAATATGTCAGTATTACCATGATTTCCTGACTTTGCAGAGTTTTGTAGTACTGGAGGATAACCTTCTGGAGAGAATATGTGTTCAAAATAGTCCAGTTGCCATGTGGTGATTTACACAAATCAAAAGGGTTTAACTTAATTTGAGTCCAGGTGATTATATTCTGCTTTTTAAAAACACTTTTTAGTTTTAATATTAGATAGTCATATGCAAATTTCTGTCCTAAAATGTTAGTAACTGATCTATGTTCAGAGGTTATCAAACTGGCATTCTGAATACTGAAAAAGGTCCACAAATGTGTTTAGTAAGACAGTGTTTTGTTCTGTTTTAACCTAAGAATTAGTTAGCATTTAAGCATTAAAAGATTTTACATGAAAATCTAGGTTTCCAGCTTCTTTTGAAAAGTGTGAAAATTGGATAGTATTGAATTTTATCATTCCATCGTATCCGTGATTCTCAACTGAGGGCAATTTTGTTAATGTTACAACAGAGGACATTTGTTAATGTCTAGAGACAATTTTGATTGTTACAGCTTGGTTGGTGGGTGCTATTTGCATTTAATGGGTAAAGGCTAGGGGTGCTGCTTATACATAAGACAGCCTCCTATAGCAATGAATTATCCAGTCCAAAATGTCATAGTACTGAAGTTGAGGAGTCCCGCAGTATATTGGTAACTGAGTTGAATCACCCCTGTTCCATATGGGTTAAGGTTAAAGTCTTCCATCTTGCTTTATTTACTTGCCTCAACTCACTTTTGGAGTATCTTCCTTTAGGGTAGTAGAAGTTATTTTAATGGAAACTAAATTTCAAGTATCATTTATTACAAAAGATGATGGCAAATATAAAAAAAAATGTTTTTATTACTTCTGGCTTGAAGAGTATTAGAGCCCAAATTTTACCTTCCCCAGTTATCTTCATTCATTCTTTAAGTTAACGTGATGCTATAATACACACACACACACACACACACACACACACACACACACACAAAATACTAGATATAGAGGAGATAAGCAGGTATGTACACTTTAAGGATTATGTTTTGGAGAGTTGCTCCATTTGCCATTATGTAATGCTTTCTATATCCCTGATAATTTTCCTTACTTTGAAGTCAACTTTGTCTGAATTTATTATAGCTATTCCCACTTTCGTTTGATTAACATTAACTTTGTATTTCTCTATCCCATTACTTTTAATCTACCGGTGTCTGTATTTAAAGTGGCTTTTTTGAAGACAACATGCAGTTGGGGTTTTTTAAATGTTTTTTTAATGTTTTTGTTTTTGAGAGAGAGAGCGAGCGAGCACGAGTTGGGGAGGGGCAGAGAGAAAGGGAAACCCAGAATCTGAAGCAGGCTCCATCCAGGCTCTGAGCTGTCAGCACAGAGCCCGGTGCAGGGCTTGAACTCGTGGACCCTGAGATCATGTCCTGAGCTGAAGTTGGACGAACACTTAACTGAGCTACCCAGGTGCCCCTGGGGTTTGTTTTTTTTTTAATGTTTGTTTATTTTGAAAGAGAGAGTGCATGCGCACATGAGCAATAGAGGAGCTGAGAGAATCCCAAGCAGGCTCCACACTGTCACCCCAGAGCCTGAAGAGGGACTCGATCTCAGAAACCCAAACTGTGAGATCGTGTCAGGAGTTGAAATCAAGAGTCAGATGCTTAACCAACTGAGCCCCTCTGACAGTCTCTTTTATTTCGTATATTTATTACATATAAAATGTTTACTGGTTCTATTGGATTAATATAAACTATATTGGTAACTGTTTTCTATTAGCTGAACTTGTTCTTTCATCATCTTTTGCATTATTTGGTTTTAATTGAGGATTTTATATTACTCCATTTTCTCTCTTCTTAGTGTATTGTTTATACTTCTTTTAATTTTTAGATGTAAGAGTGAGTGTTTTGTCCTAGAGTCTGCAGTATGAATTTACAGCTAATATTAGTCAACTTTCAAATAACACTATACCACTTCATGGGTAGTGTGGTTACCTTATAACAGAATATAGCCAATTCCTCCCTTCTGTCCCTTGTAACACTGCTGTCATTCGTTTCATTTATCCTTAATCTACAATCATCTAATATGTTGTTGCTATTATTACTTTGAACAAGCCTGTTATCTGTTAGGTCATGCTCTTCTTTCATATAGATCCAAATTACCATCCTATATAATTTTCTTCTTTTCAAAGAACTTCTTTTAGTATTTCTTGCAAGACAGGTCTACTGGCGACAAACTTCGTCAATTTTTGTTTGACAGAGTCTTTATTTCTCTTTTACTTTTGAAGGATACTTTCACTTGGATACAGACTTTTAGGTTGATGGTTTTTTTCTTTCAAGACTAAATATTTCATTTCTTTCTTTCTTTCTTTCTTTCTTTTTTTTTTTTTTTTTTTTTTTTTGCTTAAGTGGTATTCTGAAGAGAAGTCTAGTACAATTTTTACCCTTGTTCCTCTAAAAGTAAGGTGCTTTTATCCTGTAGCTTCTTCCAGAATTTTCTTTGTGTCTTGGATTTTCTACAATTTGATTATACAGTGCTTGGGTAAGAACAGGAGGGGATTTTTCTTCTGTCTTCATCCTGAGAAACCTGAGTGGTAAAGCACAAGGGTCCAGTTTCTCCACCTCCTTGCCAACATTTGTTATTTTCTGTTTTTTGATTATAGCCATTCTATTTATTTATTTATTTATTTATTTATTTATTATGTTTTTAATGTTTATTTTTGAGAGAGAGAGACAGAGTGTGAGCAGGGTAGGGGCAGAGAGAGAGGGAGACACAGAATCTGAAGCAAGCTCCAGGTTCCAAGCTGTCAGCACAGCCCGGCGCGAGACTTGAACTCAACAAGCCATGAGATCATGACCTGAGCCGAAGTCAGACACTTAACCGACTGAGCCACCCAGGTGCCCCTCAATTATAGCCATTCTAATGGATGTGAGGTGGTATCTCACTGTACCTTTGATTTGATTTTTTTTTTTTTAGTGAGTAGTGATATTGAGCATATTCGTATATTTAGTGGCCATTTGTAGATTTTTTTGGACAAATGTCTATTAAAGTTCTTTGACCATTTATGAATCGGGGTTTTTGTTGTTGTTGAGTTGTAAGAGTTCTTTATATGTTCTAGATATTAATCCTTTAGCAGGTAACATGATTTGCAGATATTTTCTCCCATTTTGTGGGTTGCCTTTTCACTCTCGATAGTATCCTTTAATGGAACATATGTTTTTAATTTTGATGAAATTCAGTTTATCCATTTTCTCTTTTGTTGCCTGTATTTATAACAATGTGGCTTAATAATCCCAGACCCAATTTTCAGAGTTTTATGCACTTTATTTGCTCATCTTACTTTTTCAGTATTTCCAGCTTCTGCTTTTAGAACAAAAGGGAAATCATGAGGGAACCAATGTAGCTGTTAGTTCAAAAACTTTATGTTCAAATGTGCAACATTCTTTGTTGCAGAATAACACTAAGAATAATTTGAATTGCCAGTACAGCCCTTTCAACCAGAATGAGGAAAAATATACCTTATTTTCTAACCTTTTGCAGTACTCTTAAATGTAGAGTCAGTTTATAAATCTCATTTTGTTCTTTTTTTTTTTCTTTTTAATTTTTTTTCCCAACGTTTTTATTTATTTTTGGGACAGAGAGAGACAGAGCATGAACGGGGGAGGGGCAGAGAGAGAGGGAGACACAGAATCAGAAACAGGCTCCAGGCTCTGAGCCATCAGCCCAGAGCCTGACGCGGGGCTCGAACTCACGGACCGCGAGATCGTGACCTGGCTGAAGTCGGATGCTTAACCGACTGCGCCACCCAGGCGCCCCGTTTTTTTTTTTTTTTTTTTAAATATTTGTTTTTTTCGGTAGAGAGACAGAGTGTGAACAGGGGAGGAGCAGAGAGAGAGGGAGACATAGAATCTGAAGCAGCCTCCAGGCTCTGAGCTGTCAGCACAGAGCCTGACACGGGGCTCGAATTCACAAACTGCAAGAGGTCACGACCTGAGCCGAAGTCCAACGTTTAACTGACTGAGCCACTCAGGCGCCCCTCACTTTGTACATTTCTGTGACATCAGAATGTATGCCTATTTGAAAGCATATATATTTTGAGATAGAAGGTGACCTGACCGTCAAATTGAACTCAAGATGAATTTGATATTTTGTGTTGAATTTGGTTAAAAAATTGGTGAGCTCTATTTAAAGTATGGAATTTACAAACATAAATGTGGTTGAATTGGTTACTTGAATCTATGTGTATAATATTGGTGGTTATTTATATTGATTGGTAGTCATTTATAATCAACATTTTAACTTTATTAGATGTCATTTTCTCTTTTTTATCATTATTGAGGTATAATTGACAGATAACATTACAATAGTTCCAGGTGTATAACATAATGATTTAATATTTGTAAGCTGTCATTTTCTAACAGTTTCAGATCTTGTGTTTGTTACCTTTTCAGAAAGTATAATTATGATAAAAAACATGAAGTTTTCTTTCAGTTTTATTTAATATATTCATTAATAATTCTTGTTAAATTTTTATGTTGGTCAATTTTACAGGTGAATTATGTAACCTCATTACGCTGGATGTAGCTCACAATCAACTTGAACACCTCCCAAAGGAGATTGGAAACTGCACACAGATAACCAACCTTGACTTGCAGCACAATGAACTGCTAGACCTCCCAGATACTATAGGTATGAATGGAGAGAGAAGATACTGATAGTCATTTGTAACTACTTGGACATTAAAAAGACTATTTTTGATCCATTTCTATAAGAAAAGTTAAAAGATTAAAATTCACCATTAAAGTAGTAAAACTTCTAAAAGAGAGTATTTTAAAAGTGGTTTTTATTTCCATTTCTTGGTGAAGAAAATAATTAGGTTTTAGGAAAGGAGTTCAATTAGACTATAAAAAAGAATGTTGAATATTGGATATTGAATATATGTTTTGTAACTGCTTAAATTGCAGAATGAGTGCATTTTTTGTTTTTGCTTATTTCAGAATGTTGCATGCTATTATATAGGGTGTGGTCCCTTTGCTAAAGCAAACCACACTGAAAAATAAAACCACTACTGTTTAGTTTTTAAAATCTTGGCCAACATAGCTTAAAGTTTGTTCATCTCTGCTATTGAAGGGACTAAGATAAGAGATGTCTTGACGTACAAAATGTGTTTCAAAGACCTAGCCACAGCCTCCAAAAGTTGGAAGTGCTTGTTGTGATATGTTTTATATTTATAGAATCATGTTTATCTTTCTAAATGCCCATATAGTTGTACAAACCAGTAAAAGAAATTTTAAAAAGTTTGGACACCTTTTCAGTTATTGGTTTGTTATAAGGGTACTATAATGTTTATTTAGGAAACTTATACCTGTACTTAATTTTTATAATTTCTATAATGAATATTTCTGTGGTTCTGTTACTAAATCATAAGAGTCCTGTGATGGTGATATCTTTCTCCAGAAAGATTTTTGTTTGTTTCTGTCAGGTGCCTAAGGGACCACTTGAATGCTTCTGTGTTCTAAGGTTTGAGATTTTTCTGGTCCCTGGTCATTCAAAAGTAGCGTGTAGACTACTTGGAGGGCTGTTTTACTTCGGTTTACTCTTAGTGCTAAGGTACAGCCCTTAGCTGTTGACATTGATTTCTGGACTCTCCACCCTCTTGGCAGAAACATGCCCAGTTAGCTGAATCTTCTAGTTAGAGAAGCACTCTTAGGACAAAATTTTCTCCATTATTTTGCTTATTTCTTTGGGTTCCCACCTGATTTCTGCCCTGGTTATTAGTCATTCTCTTGTTAGCTCTGTGACTTTGGTTTTGGAAGAGTTTTAAATTTTTTTCAGTGGAAGGGTTTGTCTGAATTACCTAGTCTACTGTTACTTGAAACAGAAGCAGTCATTAAAAAATTTTTAAATAAGTTATATTAAATTGTTCTAGGTTACAGGACAGCTATTTCTTCATGGGAAAGCAGTCTGAGACTTCTTTAGGCTGTAACAGCTAGCCATTGGAACCTGTATCTTTGTGATTCTTGGTCCAGAGTTCTTTATATCACATTGTTATTTGTAGTGGCAACAGACTAAGTGTTCTAGTTAACTGCATTAGATTCATCTCTGAAAGGCAAGATGATGTACAGCATATAGTGAATTGCTCTACTAATATTCATAATAATTTTACCAGATTTCCTGTGTAAATAAAAGAATCCCAGTTTCTGGTTCAGTAGAGACTGAATGCAATTCTTTCTTCCTTTTCTCTCTAAAATCTATTGAAATGGCCAAAATAAACAAAAGAAAAATGGCCCTTGAGGAAAAAGAGAAAAGATCTGTATTACATCTATAGAACATGATCAGGCTGATATAAAAAAGAAGCAAAGAATACTTTGCTTAGAAATATCCTTGCCATATAAAGTTTAACTTTAAAGGAAATACTGTATAATATAATGAACACATCCAAAGACCAAAAGAGCGATGGTGTAGGATCAGTGGAAGAAGTCCCTTAGAATCTGAAACAAAAAGAAGATACAAAATATTTGAAATAGATACAAAATAATTGAAAAAGAGTCTTGGGAGACAAGACTAGGAGTTCTAGAAAGAGAATATAAGTAATACAATGAAGAAACTAATAAAATACACTTTTATAATCTTGCCCTGAACTTGACAAAAACCCAGCTAATATGATTGACATTGCTTACCAAGAAGACATAGTGAAAAAAGATACATTCTGGTAGTTTTAAAAATTAGATTTACTTAATTGCTTTGAATATACCTTCTAGTCACATATAATGTTCTAAAACTTGTCTTTGTCTAGTTTCAGTTTTAGGGTAATGCTGGTTACATATAATAAGTATGGAAATGTTTTCTACTCTTCAGTTTTGGGAACAGTTTGTATAAAATTATCATTATTTCTTCCTTTAAGCTGTGGTAAGATTCATCAATGAAGCCACCTGGGTCCAGATGTTTCTTTGTAGGAATGCTTTTAAAAACAATTTCAGTTTCCTTAAAAGAGAGCTGTTTAGGTTATCACTTTATTCTTGAGCAAACGTAATCATTTATGTCTTTCAAGGAATAGGTTCATTTCATTTAAGTTGTCACATTTAATAGGCATAAAATTGTTTATAATACTCCCTTATTAATAATAATATGGTAGTATTATAGAATCTATACTCATTCCTGATATCAGTAACTTAGTAACTTAGATCTTCTCTCTTTTTTCCTGTTTGATTAGATTGTATCAATTACATTGATTATTTCTAAATTTTATTGATTTTCTCTGTTTCTTTGACTTTTATTTCATTGATTTCCACTTTGGCCTTTATTATCTACTATGAGTTTTATTCTTTTTGGGTTTCTTATAGTGGAAGCTTGATGTCATTGATGTGAGGTGGAGTTTGTTTGTACTACATACTGACATATTTAATTTGTGTTGTATGCTGTTACTTTGAAGATTTCTTCTCATACATGTATCTAGTGCTATAAATTTCTCCTTATGTACTGCTTTAGTACCATTTCCCAAATCCTGATATATTGTGTTTTTCTCTTTGGTTTTGTTCAAAATACCTTCTAATTTACTTTTTCGTTTCTTCTGTGATCTGTGGTTTATTTAGAAGTGCGTTATTTAGTTCCCAGTATCTGACAATTGTCCAAGGGGTTTTCTGTTGATGATTTCTAATGTAATTCTGTTGTGATTGAAAACATAACTTGTGACCTGAATCATTTAAATTTATTGAGACTTCTTTTATGGCTCAGTATGTGATAAGTCTTCCATGTGCAGCTGAATATGTGTTCTGTGTTTACTGAGTGGAATGACATAGATGAGGCAGTCAGTAAATTTATTCTACTACCTGTCCTTTTTTGTCCTTATTTCCTCCTAATTTGTGTTAATTACACTGTTGGGACATTCATGGTATATATATCTTGTGCTGACTGATCTCTGGTTCTTTTTCATCTTCATGTTCATTGACAGTCCTGTTGCCATAGTTGTCCCAGTCATCTCTTGGTTGGCTTAAGTCAGTCTTGTAGTGTTTTCTTAGAAACAGTTCATAAATAACTGTTCCCTAGTTATAGAATGTTTGTAGCCTTTATTTTTTTTAATTAATTAATTTATTTTGAGAGAGAGAAAGAGAGAATCCCAAGCAAGCTCTGTGCTGTCAACACAGAGCCTGATGCAGGGCTTGAACTCAACGAACCATGAGATCATGACCTAAACCAAAACCGAGAGTCAGACAGTTAACTGATTCAGCCACCCAGGCATCTCTGTTTGTAATCTTTATATTTGAACAGTTTGGATGGATATAAAAATCATTGGGTCCAGCTTTAAGAATCTTTGTAAAACTAAGAGAGAGTTCTACTGTCTTCTGGCATTGAATGTACAAAAGTGTGAGGCCAGTTCAATTTTTTCCCCATTGCAAGTGACTGAATCTTTTTGCCTGGCCATGCAGAGTACTTTTCTTCATTTCTGAAATTCAAGAACTCTAGTATATTTAAGAACTCTATTATAACTTCTTAGTGTTGATCTTTCATGGTCCATTTACCTGGGATACTCTGAGCCAACTCAACACATAGGTTTAATTTTGATAGTTTTATGTAGTTTATATACTTATTATGGTTTTCTTGGGTTATGTAGACCTATTTACATAGATTGTATATTCCTACATTGAAAGATAGGTCTGTAAGTTTGCTTGTTCTAAACAGCCAACTAATGGCAACAGTAAAGGAAAAAAGAAAGAATAATGCATAATCTTAACATGATCAGTTTTCAGTGGAATGTTATATAAAAGCACTTTAAAAAAGCAACTTCTTTTATAAAATTAAAGTCTTGCTCAGTTGTAGAAAGAAAAATAAAGGTTATTTATTGCAAATCAGCTAGGGAAACCAAAATTAAAGATGCTTGAACTGGTATTAATACTCATATCCCTCTCACTGATGCTTAGTCACTGTATATTTCTTAGGATATTATAGATGCTAAACACTTTATTGGTCCTTAAGCGTTATCAGGCAAGTTCTACTGTAGGGGCCTTTATACTTCTTGGTGTCTCTGCTTATGATCTTTCTCTTAAATACCCACATAATTTCCTCTCCTCTTTCAGCTGATCAAATGGATATGTATATATATATAGGGTTTGTTCCTCAATCAGTCCTGGTCTTACTCTTAAATAGTCCAACAATGTTTTGTTTAATATTTTATGCATGTGTCTATATCTCTGTTATGTTAAATAACAATCAAAGGGGGATGAAATTAAAGTACAAAAATGAACAGCCCTGGCAAAAAGAGGAAGTATAGGTGGTAGTGGATGATAACATCTTACATTTACTAGGACTAGGGTCAGGGTGTCTTGGATTTACTTCCTCTGACAAAGAGTGACTTCACCATGTAGCCGCCTTTCTCCTGGATTTCTTAATTGTATGTATCTCTTCTTCTATCAGATTTACTATATTTTAAGTATGTTTATTAATATGAAAACATTTGACTTCATTATTAATCTGTTGTGGTTAAGATACCATCTCAGAATAACACAGATGCCTTGCTTCTAGCATATTCTATGTGATCAGGTTACAAGTATGTATTGGAAATCAATGAGAACTGAAATATTAACAATAAAAAATTTTATTAAAAAAATTTTTAATGTGTATTTTTAAGAAAGAGAGAGAGACAGAGACAGAGAATGAGCAGGGGAGGGGCAGAGAGAAGGAGAGACAGAGTCCAAAGCAGGCTCCAGGCTCTGAGCCGTCAGCACAGAGCCCAATATGGGGCTTAAACTCCTGAACCGCAAGGTCATGACCTGAGCCGAAGTTGGCCAGTTAACCAACTGAGCCACCCGGGTGCCCCAACAATAAGAAAAAATTTAATATTTTATTTATTTTTATATGCTTTGATAGTTTTCAGCAAATGGAGTATTTATAACTGTTAATCCAAATAATGGCAAAGTGAATAAGTAATGTTTATTATAATTTTTTATAATATTGTCATTTTTTTAAGTTTATTATTTTGAGAGAGACAGAGACAGAGCACCCAAGAATGGGAAGGACAGAGAGAGAGAGAGAATGAGAATCCCAAGCAGGGTCCTATGCTCTCAGCACAGTCCTATGTGGGGCCCATACTCAACAAACCATGAGATTATGACCTGAGCTGTAATCAAGAGTCAGACAATCAACTGAGCCACTCAGGTGCCCCTATAATACTGTCATTTATTATTATTAAAATAATTACTTTGCCTTTTCCATCCCTCTCATCCCTAGTATTTTGTATAGCAGAAGGTTGAGATTTGGTGAGAAATTTGAACATTTGGGTCTTGGTCTGTTATAAATCTCAACAGTCTTTTTTTTTTTTTTCAACGTTTATTTATTTTTGGGACAGAGAGAGACAGAGCATGAACGGGGGAGGGGCAGAGAGAGAGGGAGACACAGAATCGGAAACAGGCTCCAGGCTCCGAGCCATCAGCCCAGAACCTGACGTGGGGCTCGAACTCACGGACCGCGAGATCGTGACCTGGCTGAAGTCGGACGCTTAACCGACTGCGCCACCCAGGCGCCCCTAAATCTCAACAGTCTTAATTGACCTTTGAGATTCTTCCTCTTGTTTATTGGAGAAGAGAAATTCACCCCAAAACATTTAGTAGCAAACTAACTGGAATATGGTTCTTCTGATACTTTTCCTTTTTTTTCCTAGTCTACTTCTTGAAAAGTATAACTTAAAATGAAAAACAAACAAACAAAAATGAACACCTGTCCTGCACAGTTGATTTGAGTCCTGAGCAGCTGCTCTACTCTCTTTTTTCTGGACCAGAGAAACTTGCCCTAATTCACAATTGAAATGAGATCTTTTAATTGCCACCTGACAGTCAGTTTTCTAAAAATCACTTTATTTCCTTGCCTTTTTTTTTCTTACAAGTAGACCAAGATGTTTTTACCCCTTTCTTTAATTAACATGAACCCTCCTAGAGTAGTTATCACTGGTTGGCAGTAGTCACTGCCATTTACACCTTGTTCTGTGAAGAAGAGGCAGAAGGAAGTGGGGAGGAGACAGCTGGTTGCAGTTAAGTGAGAGAGTACTTAAAAACATTTAGTCTGTCTGATTTAACCGTTAGTCTACCCTGCTGAGTAAAAAGTATATTCTCTTTCATGTAAATATTTTCTCATTCAAGAGTCAGTTATGACTAAAGAAAATAATTAAACTTCGTTACAGCAGTCATTTTGTTTCGTTAAAGCCTTCTGAGATAACTCTGGTGATTTTCTGAAACCAGTGGTGGATAGTGGTAAAAGGTCTGAAATTGGAAAAAATGTTTTATTTTCTATTTCTTCTCAAATGAGATAAAGAAATCTGCAACAAGACCTGGCCTTCGAGGCTGGATCACAGAACAATTCAGAGATATTTTGTTGCACTGGGCTCTGAAGAAATGTTACAGTAATTATGGTTATAGCAACAAGTAGAGTTTTAATAATTACGTTTTAGGTAATTGCAGTGCAACTTCATATTGCAGCTTTACTAGTTTTCTTTTTAATTGTGGCATTCTTAAAGGTTTTCATTTAAGAATTCTTTATATTGCTTGCTTTTCAGGTTGATATTAGTTTCTTCACCATTTCTGGAAAAAAAAAACCTTTGACATTATTTAATCATTAAAACTGTGTGTCTTTTCTGATTTGTTTTTTTTTTTTTGAGACTTTGTTAAAATAAGATTAAGATCATTTGAGTAAGAAATTTACTCAAAAGTTATACTGAATTAACCTAAAGATGCTGATTATATTTGCTGAAGTTAAAAGCATCCAATTTTAATTCATAGCCATTTGATGTTGCTGTAATTTAAAAATCTGACAGCATAAGAAAGCAAGCTGTCAGAGCAGAGCACAGAACAACTTACATTTAAAGTTAAGCACTTAAAGCTAAATGCCAGTGATTGGCAGTGATCAGCCTACATTTATACACAGAAGCTCAGCAACATTGATTTTATTTCTTAGTCACAATGGCTCAACATTAAAGCAAGCTATGGCTTGATTTCTAGGCTGTGGTTTAGTTTGTGGTAAAACCTGCTTACTGAAAGAGGTTAGAGTTGAAACCACTGCAGCGGGTGAATCACAGTAAATATCAGATTTCTGATGTCCAGGTTTTTTGTCTGGCACAAGAGAGTTTTGATATTTCACCCTTCTTTTTTTTGAGAGTAATGGATTTTGGCAAAATGTGGATGACTCTGAACATGCCATGCTCTCAGTAAAGTGGTAAGGGCTTCACAAATGTGAGCTGTTCATCAGAACAGCATATTCTTACAGATTACAGTTTTGGAAGTTCAACTTCTTCTACCCCACCAAAAAAAGGAAAAAGAAAGTTCAAGAAAGTTGGAGGTACTATTTTTGCTTAAATAACCACTAATTTCTGTATTAGATAATGTCATGTGGTATTTTGACTACATCATTTTCATTTTGTAAATTTTTTTAATGTTTATTTTTGAGAGAGAGCACAAGCACAAGAGGGGCAGAGAGGGAGATACAAGATCGTATTTATTTTTGAGAAAGACAGAGACAGAGTGCAAGCAGGGGAGGAGGGGCAGAGAGAGACACACACACAGAATCTGAAGCAGGCTCCAGGCTCTGAGTTGTTATCAGTGAGCCGGATGGGAGAGCTCAAACTCCTGAACCGTGAGATCATGACCTGAGCTGAAGTCAGATGCTTAATCCACTGAGCCACCCAGGCTCCCCTCATTTTATAATGTTTAAAGAAACCTGTTCTAACTTTTTATTTCTATTTCTATTTTTATTTATTTATTTATTTATTTATTTATTTATTTATTTGAGAGAGAAAGAGAAAGCACATGAGTGGGGAAGGGCAGAAACAGAAGGAGAGAGAATCCCAAGCAGGCTCCATGCTCAGCAGGAGCCCGAAGTGGGGCTTGATCTCTGGAATCCTGAGATCATGACGTGAGCTGAAATCAAGAGTCAGACACTTAACTGACTGAGCCACCCAGGCACCCCCATTCATACTTTTTAATACTGTAGAAACTAAAACATTTTACTGTTTGTCCTCCTCTCTCTATTAGGGAACAAAATGTAAAATCTTAAAATTATATGAGATGCTTTTCTTTCGTTCTCATTTTAAGATAGGGAGGGAAGGAAGGAAGAAATATTTTATTCTTTGCCTCTCCCATGCCCTATGGCCACTATAGCTACAAGGCTGGTCAAGGTGGAAATTTTTCTACACGCAGTGATAACATCTGATTTTAAAGAGCTTCAAAATGTTATAGTAAAAGTTTAATTTGCTATATGAAGTTAAAGGTAAAAAAGGCAGTCAACCTTAGGGAAAAAAATGGAAGTAAGACAGACCATCCCTTTCTGTCCTTCATACCACTGCTTTGCCTGTGGAAGAAACCTCTTTCATTTAATAAAAGGCTGAAGCATTTGCCAAGGAGTCTTTGAAATCTGCCTGAAGAGTAAAGTGCAAAGACTCCATAATTTTGTTCCATCAGTTGACATGCTTCATTCAATCACTGTTAAGAGTAGAATAGTACAGAAATACAATATTTTAAACATTTTTAATTCTGATCAAGACCTAGAAACTTTCTCTAATAACAAAAGATTAGTTATGGTAACCAAATTCTAAATGCTTATCAACTTAAAAGCCCAATAAATAGAAGCAGATTCCTAAAATTTATCGTCCAAAAGCAAAATAACTTTTGAATTTCTCACTTTCAAAATCAGAATAGGGGCACTTGGGTGGCTTAGTCAGTTAAGCATCTGCCGGTTAAGCATCAGGCTTTTAATTTCGGTTCAGGTCATGATCTCATGGTTTTTTAGATCATCCCCCACTGCGGGTTCTGTGTGCACTCGCTCACGCGTGCGTGCTCGCTCGCTCTCTCTCTCTCTCTCTCTCTCTCTCTCAAAATAAATAAATAAACATTAAAGAAAAAAAGATAGTATGAGTGAAGGCCTGCTGTGTGCTTAGCACTGAAGCATACTCTGTGGGGAGATAGAAATATGTAAGGTCTGTTACTTAAAGGGTTTTGTCTATTGGGTGGAGGTAACTCATCTATGAAATGACAACATAAAAACAAGTATAATTAAATGCCATCTTATAGTGAAAACAGTATGCAGCCATAAGTCCAGTGTACAGGAAAATCAGTGAGATCTTGATGGAATGGCCAGGGAAAGCTTCATAAATGAATGAATCTGTTGGACTCCGTATGGAATAAAAATGTATTCCACGAGCACTACAGCATGGACCAACAGCATGGCAGTAAGAATGAACATATTTTGCTTCTGTGTCAAGAGGTATAACAAGCAAACTGGAGCACAATCAGTAGAGATCTTGAAGAATGATTACTTGATATAAGGAGCCCTCTGAGTTTGATTCTTGCTTTGCCAGTAACTAGTTGGTGGCTTTGGTAAGTCTCTTCCCATATCTTATGCTAAAGTCCATGCTTATTACCCTCAGATGGTTCTTTCTCCTGTTTCTTAGGTATTTTATCATCTTTTGCCTTTTTTCTTTTTAATCAGGGTGTCTATCTAAGAATTCAAACCACCACACTCTGTTTTTGCAGTTTATCTCATATCTACCCTTTATGCAGAAGATGAGCCTCACAATGTAAAGTGTCCAAATGTCTTACCTCTACATTAGTATGAAACCTCTCCATAATGTAAAATATTCATTCAAAAAAAGAATGGTAAAAGATTTTGCAGATTTTAAAATTAAAATACTTTAGAATTACAGATTTTTCTTTATCAAAATGTTTTTAAATGACAAAGCTATAGGGGCGCCTGGGTGGCTCAGTCGGTTGAGCGTCCGACTTCGGCTCAGGTCATGCATGATCTCACAGTCTGTGAGTTCGAGCCCCATATGGGGCTCTGTGCTGACAGCTCAGAGCCTGGAGCCTGCTTCCGATTCTGTGTCTCTCTCTCTGCCCCTTCCCTGCTCATGCTCTGTCTCTCTCTGTCTCAAAAATAAATAAAAACATTAAGAAAAATTTAAAAAAAAATAAATGACAAAGCTATAGAAAATTAGGAAAAGGCAAGTTCAAAGAAAAACATTTTAACCTTCTGTAATTCTACCACATAGAGATAACTTTAGTTTTGATATTTTCTTTCCACTCTTTTCCACTTGTTTTTTACATCGTTGAGATCATACAAAATGCATAATTTTTATTACCTTTTTTCACTTAACATCATAAAGTCACATCTTAAAATTTTTGTAACATAATTTTAATAGGTATAGAATATAGCAGAATATAGACATGTTCTATAGAATAAAATCATGTTTTGACCATCTGTTATGTATCACTCATTGTGCTACATATCTTATGCACATTGTATTTAACCCTTAGAGCCACGCTGTGGAATATTTGGTGTTATCCCCACTTTATGGATGAGGAAATAGTCTCAGTTAAGTAACTTTCCCAGAATCCTATAGATCATGTAAAATCCTTTGTTTTGTCTGACACTGTGGTGTCTCCAGTTTAAGTAATTCTTCATGTATTCTTGAGTAAATAGGTTGACCCCATTTTTGTCACTACAAATATGACTATAATTAACATTTCATCATAAAACAGCTTATTTTATTTTTGCCAACCCAACTTTTAAGAAACATTTGTATCATATTCAATGTCATAATACAGTAATAACAATAGTAAATATTTACAATAGTAAATATTATTCTTGCCCTTATTTCTATTCTCTAAATTCTCTGGGGCTTTGGAAAGTCCAAGCCTCAGCTTGTTTTTTTCCCCCTCCAAAATTGACACATCTTACCAGAATGTCATTAGAAAGATTCTAGTGAAGCATCCTTAGTTAATTTAGAAAACATTTTAAAAACAAAATTAATTTGTTTTTGTTAAGTGATAGTTTTTATTGTTGCTTTTGAATTCAGTTTTTTGCCTATTGGAATCTTGGCCCAGTTTCCAGACACTATCATAAGAAAGTAATGTAAATGAAAATAACATACCTCTGGAATAGGTCTAATTACAATTCCTACAGGAATCGAAATGTTTGCTAAGTTTTTCTGCATTATATAATGCTGGCTAGATTTATGGTATTGTCAGGATACTTTATGAATGACTAATCATTGTCTTGGAGATGTAAAGAGTAAGAATTGGCTCTGTTTAATCATTTTTTACAACTTTAATCACTGATCTCTTCAGCAAGAGGGAACAATGCAGATGAGTGATGACTAGATAGGATTATGAGGCATAGTGACAGCCCTCGTGGGGTTCCAGGGCTTAATTTGTGTTAAAAGCTAATTATGTGTTTTCTGTAAGTACTGTGGTAATGTTACATCTCAGAAAGAAAGTTACCCAATAACTTTCTGAGAAATGGTCAAAGCAAAGAGAAAGAAATGGGAAGACTTCAGAAAGTTGGTAGAAGTTGACAGACATCAAAATATTGGTCTCCAAAAAGTTAAGTGTGGCACAGGAGCTATCTACTGCTGTAATTTTTTTAACACTGGTAATACTGTTCAATTTAAAACTAGAGGCTACATTTGATATTTAAACCTGGCCCATCTAAAAATGTGACAGCAACAGTTGTAATGTGAAGTCAGAAAAGAAATTAACCAGCCATGACAAATAGTTACATTGAACTAAATTCTTGTAACTGTTACCTTTTTTTTTTCCCTTTCTGGTATCAAAAATAAACTTGTTCTCTAGTGTATATTGTTTGGGAAATCAAGTTTGATTAAATTTTTTATGATGGCAGGTATCCTCTTATTCATCTATGTAAGCTTACATGTAACTTGCCAATAAACTAGCTATATTTCTACTCTGCTTTTTAATGTATTCAGTTATAGCTAATTTGTGCTTAAATTGGTTATGGTTAGATTATTAAGAGAGAATATAACTTTAACTTTCTAAAAAAATTTTAATGTAAAGGAATTTAAAAGAAAAATTCAGAAATTTTTTACCATCAGGTTGATCTTCAGAAATTTTGGAACGTTTGTATTTAAACTCGTGAAAAATACTGAACCTTTCCAATCTCACAAAATAATTGTGCATTTGTATTTTAAATAATGCCATTTTAGAAATTTGGAAATTTAGTTAAAATTACATGAAAATTTTTATATATAACCATTGTTCTTTGTTGGATCAAGATCCCATATATACAAATGGGATGATTATTATAAATTTAAAAGATACAGTACTTTGTCATTCAATTAGGTCATATCTAAATAGGTCAATTTGTTCTTACAGTATGCCAATACTTTGTAATAATTCATTTTTAAAATTGACTTTATGACTGTGTATTTCATTATTTCTCTAAGACAAGTGGACACAAAAGTGGTTTCAGTTTCATCCTAATTGAAAGGGTAGTGTGTAGTTCCTTGGTGCTAGGAATTAAGGATCCTGCTGAAATAGTACTTCACAGTAATTCATATTACTGCCAGGGAGAGTGACAAGTTCATCAGACTAAAAAAAAAAAAAAAATTCTTTTTTGTGTTCACAGGAAACCTGTCCAGTTTAAGTCGTCTTGGTCTGAGATACAACAGATTGTCAGCAATACCCAGGTCCTTGGCAAAATGCAGTGCCCTTGAAGAGCTGAATTTAGAGAACAATAACATTTCTGCTCTACCAGAGGTGAGAGGTGGTAAATCTTTACAGCTGGGTGAATAATTTGATTATTGAGATTGTTTAAATAATGAGCATGCTACAGACATTTAGCCACCACTAAGATAAATATTCCAAAGAAGAAAGAATAGGTATGATTATAGGAACACACTAATTTTTTTCTTTTTTTATGCCAAAGTAGCCAAAAATGGCTACTTTCCCGTAGAAATCTTTCTTGTGTCGTTTTGGAATTGACAGCAAATGCTATTAAGGAAAAGTTGTATGGTTAGTTGTTTTAAAACTCTACCCCACCCAGTTCAATTATTTTAAGAAGTCCTATAGAAAGATCATACAAGAAAGGAATGAGCTACATAGAATAGAACATACTATTTATTAATCAGATTAATATTAGCCACAACACTTCCATGACCCATATTATTACCCTGCGTATACAATAATATTAAAGCCTATTTAGCATATGCCAGTCACCAAAATTTGTTATTTTTTAACACATTATTATTAATTTGGGTTTTGTTCTATGAAAAAATATTTTCACTTATTTTGCTTAGAGATTTATTGGGCAGAATGCAATATTCTTTTGTCTTTCCTTCTTTTGCTATATATTATTTTATCATACCCACAACTTGTATGTTTGCTTGTGGTTATTCAAGCATAATATCTTACTGTAGTATTCTAACAAATAAAAGAATGGAATTATGGACTTAATTGATTGAACTTTGCAAAAAAAGTCTTTTTTTCCTAAGAAATAAAAATGTTTGATATAAGTGACCTTTTAGACTATTTCTAGTTTTCCCGCGTGTGTGTGTGTGTGTTTGAATTTAAAATAAAGGTACTTTGGGGGCGCCTGGGTGGCTCAGTCGGGTAAGTGTCCCAACTTTGCCTCAGGTCATGATCTCACAGTTTGTGACTTTGAGCCCAGCATTGGACCCTGTGCTGACAGCTCAGAGCCTGGAGCCTGCTTTGGATTGTGTGTCCCCCCTCTCTCTCTGCCCCTCCCATGCTGGCGCATGTGCACTTGCTCTCTCTCTGTCTCTCTCTGTCTCTCTGTTTCTCTCAAAAATAAATAAACGTTAAAAATAAAGTTGCTTTGGGTGGATATTTTCAGATACATACTATGATTTATAACAATTTGAGTACATGAAGCTATGAGCTTGTAGTGATTAGTTTATAAAATAAATGTATTTAATTGATTTTTTAGGGATACAGAAAAAAGTAGTACCTATTAATTTTGCTTCTGTTATTCTGGCCGTTTGGATTTTTAGAAGACTGATCAGAGTACAAAAATGAGTTTTCCAGGATTGTAGTCTTCTAGGATGGACCAGTTTACTGCCACTGCTGTGTGACAGTATCTCACCCTGCGTTTTAAATAGGATAAGGAATAGAATCCACAGATTGTAGATACAGCCCTAACAGCTAGACTGTCTGGATTTTTGTCTTTCTTTGCTAGCGGTAATTTAGAATGGTAAAAATGGGTGAGGTTCTACTATTTAATATCATCCCCTTTGCTAACAGTAATTAGCACAGTATTTAGACCTTGTTGGGATTCTTTTAGGATGTGAGCTTAAATAAGATTGACTACTTTTACAATGTCTGTAAGACTAAATACAAAGACTGGGTACTTATTAAATTTCAAAAAGTGAGAAAATTTAAAAATTTTTTTTATATCCACTTATATGTGGGGGAAACTAATAATTATTAGTATCTCTTAGGATACAGACATTGTGCTAAGTAGTTTCACATAAAATATTTGCGACTGAAATTAGTCAAGATTTATTTTTGATAAGAGAATTATAAAGAGAACAGCTCTCTTCAGTCTTGCTGTGGAAGAAGTGGTGTGTGCGTGTGTGTGCACATGTATTTAAACTGGCCTGTTTTCAGATAGAGAAGCTCTGGGGAAAATCCTTGACTGGCCTTGTCCAAATCTGGGAAAGCATTAAGTCTCAAATAAGTACTTAAAAAAAGTGGTCTGTGTGCTTTGGAAGCAGCATATTCCTAATGCAAATATGTAATTATCTGCATTTATAATGAGCACAGTAAGGAAAACAATAAAATCCATTAGACAGCACTTACTAGACATTCAAGCTGGGTTAGGCATGTAAAATCAGGAAAGTGGTTTTCAGTTGGGGCTCATGGCTGAAATCAGAGCCAGCAAAATGACTATATACTTTTCCATTTGATGACTGTCTGAAAATAGACTAGTTTTAATGTGGACACAAACACATAAAAAGGAATGTAATAAATTCAAGCACATGAGCTTAAGGTGTAAGGCTAGGAGCTCTACATGGATTATCCCATTCAATTCTTCACTATAATCGTACTAATTATTGGGGTATTATCAGCTAGCAAGGGTAATTAGACTTAAGGAGAGTTAGGTTTTTGGCCAAATTTGTTACCTTAAATATTTTTCTGGGAGTACTGTGAGATACATATTGATTGTCTAATTCACTAAAAGTTACAAAACTGGTAAGTGGAAGTCCTAAGTGGGGATCCACATGTGTCTGACTTTAAAACAATGGTGAGCAACTGCAAAGCTTCATCATATGACCTAGGAATGAAAGGTTGGAGACCTGCCTTCTTGTTGCCACTTTTTAGATACCCTCAGTTGTTTGCAAAGAATGTCCATAAAGTTAGCTGTAAGAATAATAAAAGTAACATTTTTGCCATGAGACTCAAAACTTTGTGCATTGTTTCTGTAAAGTAGGATGTAGACATTTTTCTTGAATTGACTGCCATGCGGTTTTCTCACCACTGTCACCTGAGCTCTTCCTTTTATCTGTGCACATCAGTAGACAAATGTTGAAAGCTTCTTAACGTTAAGAATAAAGAACAAGTTTCAGTTCACCATATAATTATACCTTCAATTACATAGTTATTTCATTCCTTCGGCTGGCCTTGCAAATCAGCTGACACTTCAGGTACTAAGTCTTCAGTTTTCTCATGGTATACAGCTGGTATTTGAGCACTATTTAAAATAACACACCTCACATGGTTTGTTTCTTCCCTGCTTTCACTGTTTCTTCTACTTCTGAATATTTAAATTTTTTCCATCCTTCAAGATGTCAGTCTCTTCCTGCTTTTCCAGTTATTCCAGTATTACTTCTTTTCTTTAAATTTAAATAGAGAAGGGACTTACAATTTAAGCACTTATTATATACTAGAGATTGTAAAGCTGTGTATTTTATCTCTTTAAAGTGTCTCCACTACAACTTATAAAATAAGGCATCATCATTTTACAAAGGAATTAATTAAGGCTTGGAGAAATATTTTGCCCAAAGTCACAAGCTACTGAAAGATAGAGCCAGAATTCAGAACTATTTTATAGCCTATACCAGTGTTTCTCAAATATTAATGGGGCTACAAATCACTTGGGAATCTCGTTAAGATTCATATCGATTCTGTAGGAGTGGGACCTAAGAGCCTAGATTTCTAACAAGCTAATGCTACTTTTCTTTCAAACATACTTTGAGTAACAAGAGTCAATTACATGTAATTTATTATTGATTATACAGTTATGTATTATTTTTTTACTATCCGTGTGCTTTATTTCTCTAAATAGGGTTTAGTCTTTTTAATGGCAGAGATTGTTTTGTAATACCTGAACACCTCACACTGTGGTTACATGGTAGGAGGCTGAAGTAAGGGGATATGGGGCTATTCTGTGCAGTAAACACTGGATTGATAGATGGATATTTCCCTCTGAAATTTTCCCATATGGAAAAACAATATTATGTAATATCAGGAAGTGTTATCTTCTGAATCGAATATTCCTTAGAGGAGCCATTAAATTACTGCATAACAGCTTACTCTGAGCCAGGTATTATGTTAATAATAATTTAGAGGATAATTAACTCAGACCTGAATAGGTTTGGTCACATAGCAAGTGGCAGGGCTGGGACTCAGACCCAGGACTGTCGGATGCCAAAGATTCTGCTCTGCAAATTTCTTAAACTGGACGTTCAGGAGATAACCTCTTACAGACATATTTTCTTCATTGAGTGTTTTAAATAAGCTGAAGCCAATGAATAAAAACCAGAGTTTATATGAGTTTTCTGTTCTTTGTAAAATCTGAAAATCTGACTGTTGGCTTCACATTCCTATAAGGCAACAATTAGCTAGAGCTGAGTAGTGACTGCTCTGTATGAGGCATTACAGAGCCATCCCAACCAGTCTCTGTCATTTGTTACCTGTAAGGCCCTTTGAGGCATTTGTGACTGTTGCTGTGTACTCTGAAGTAAATCTTGTTACAGTTCTGATTCCTATGTTTATTTTATTTGTTTACAGAGTCTTCTATCAAGTCTTGTGAAACTGAACAGTTTGACCTTAGCTAGAAATTGCTTCCAGTTATATCCAGTAGGTGGTCCATCTCAGTTTTCCACCATCTATTCCCTCAACATGGAACACAATCGAATCAATAAAATCCCATTTGGAATTTTCTCCAGAGCAAAAGTATTAAGTAAGCTAAATATGAAGGTAAGCCTCTGTTTGTATTGAGGGGGAACAATTTGCTCCTATTACTAGTACTTCTATTAATTTTCTCTATCAGTGTGGAGAATAGGTACTTGTGTTTTGCTGATGGGGTCTAAACTGATAAACTGATAATGATAGTTCAGGGCAATTTGTATTAGATAACAAATATTTTAGCATTTTGTCCTAAAGAAATAATCATGAATGTCCATAAAAGCACAGTTGTAGGGATATTTATTGTAGAGCTTTCTGTTTAACTGTTTAATTGGTACCAACTTAGTAAAGATTTCATTTTTTTAAAACTCCTGTATCTTCAATGGAATTCTCTGAAGTCATTAAAAATAATACTCTAGTTAGGAGAATATTAAATGCCAGTTGAAACATTCTCAGTTTATTAACTAGAAAAAAGTTACAGTATGCAAGACTTTCCACAGTTTTTAAAAACTATTCTTAACGTTCATAATTAAATACTAGATATCTGTAGATTTATATGTATACATATAACCAACATTTATCAAAATGTTTATTTTTGGATATCAGAACTATGGATGGTCTTTTTTATTGAGGAATAACTGACATTGTATTTCAGTTGTACAACATAATGGTTCAATATTTGTATATTGGGAAATGATCATCACAATAAGTCTACTTAGCACTGATCGCCATACATACTTACAGAATTTTTTTTTCTTGTGATGAGAACTTCTAAGATTTAGTCTCTTAACAACTTTCAGATATGTAATACAGTATTATTAACTGTAGCTGCCATGCTGTATCTGACAGCGTCATGACTTATTTTGACTCTGTTCACCTAGTTTTCCCACCTAACCTTCACTTCTGACAACCATCAATATGTTCTTTTTATTTTTGAGTTTGGTGTTTTGTTTTGTTTTGATTCTGCATAAGTGAGATCATATGGTATCTGTCTTTCTCCATCTGATTTACTTCACTGAACATGATGCTCTCAAGGTCCATTCATGTTGTCACAAATGACAAGATTTTTTATGGCTGAATACTCTGTGTGTGTGTGTGTGTGTGTGTGTGTGTGTGTACTGAAACTTCTTTATTCATTCATCTGTGGACACTTAGGTTGCTTCCGTATCTTGGCTATCGTAAATAATGCTGCAATGAACAGGGGGTTGCATATGTCTTTTTGAGTTAATGTTGTCATTTCCTTCAGATAAATACCAAGAAGTGGGATTGGGGGATTATATGGTAATTCTACTTTTGATTTTTTGAGGAACCTCCATACCATTTTCCATAGTTGCTGCACCCATTTACATTCCCACCAACAGTGCACAAAGGTTCTCTTATTTTTCTTATCTTCACCAATACTTGTTGTTTCTTGTCTTTTTGCTAACAACCATTCTGATAGGTGTGAGATGGTATCTCATTGTGGTTTTGATTTGCATTTTCCTGATGACTAGTGATGTTGAACATCTTTTCATGTACCTGTTGGCCATCTGTATGTCTTTGGGAAAATGTCTATCCACATCTGCTGCCTATTTTTTAATCGGATTGTTCTTTTGCTATTGAGTTATAGGGATTCTTCATATATTTTGGATGTTAACCCCTTATGAGATACATTACTTCGAAGTATTTTCTTTTGATGGGTGATCTTTAGTTTCTTTTTGCTTATCTACATTCTCTACAGTGAATATGTTTCATTTTATAATAAAAAAGGAGGAACGAAATGAAACCTGATTTTTCCAATGATTTAATTTATAGTGAATAAACTTTAGGCTGAGAGGTGATAAATAAATTGGCCATATAGCTAATTTATGGCTGCAGTGTAGGAATCCAGGAGACCTAGATTTCCTGCTTCCAGGTATAAGTGTTCTTTCTGTTGTATCTTACTACATTCTTTTATCTTTGGTGAACTATTTCAGCATAATTGTGGTTCTTTAAACTGTAGTCTAAATGTACAATTTATTGATTCTATCTATACTTGTTCATACATATTTATTATTCTTTAGAAGTATGTAAGTGAACTAGTGGAAATTCAAGATAATCTTATAATCTTAAGCAGGTATAAAATGTATTGTTCATCATTTCAGTTACATAAGATTTACCAGTGGTAATGGTATTAATTCTGAATGGTCAGTTTAATAAGAGGCTTAGAACAGCAGCAGTCCAGGTGTTCATTGACTTTTGCATTTGATGATACATTTTTATAGATATGACATTATTGTACTGTTAGTTTAGGAAGGCTTGTTGTTTTCAGTGAAATAAAAGTTTGAGCAGATCTTTGCCTTAATTTTTCTTCAGTATGACAAATGTTTAATAAAACTTTTTTTGAAAGAAGTCAAAATGAAACCTGACATTTTCCTCCTCATATAAGCACCAGCAGTAAATTTTTTTTAATGAAAATGCCTTATACAATTAATTATCAGTAGTTAATAAGTTTAATTGTTACAGTGGGGGCACCTGGATGGCTCTCAGTCGGTTTAGCATATGACTTCAGTTCAGGTTATGATCTCATGTTTGTGGCTTTGAGCCTTGCGTCATGCTCTGTGCTGACAGCTCAGAGCCTGGAGCCTGCTTCGGATTTTGTCTCTTTCTCTGCCCCTCTCCCACTTGCACTCCGTGTCTGTCTGTCTGTCTGTCTGTCTCTCTCTCTCTCTCTCTCTCTCTCAAAAATAAGCATTAAAAATTTTGTTTAATGTTATACTGAATAGGTAATAAATATAAATATTATAATAAAATAAAAACTTGGTTTCAAATGGATGTTTGCTACTTTAGATTTATGGATGGTTTTGTGTAAAATGAGACAAGTAATCCATGTATATTGCAGAAAAAATTTAAAATACAGATTAACAAAAAGGACATAAAATAATCCTACCACTGAGAGGTAGCATCACTGTTAACACATTAGTGAACATCAGGGTACTGATGGTCCTCTTTTGATACCAAAAGGCCCAACAAAAACAGTGTGGTAAGAGTTATTGATGAAGATGTGTTTAGACATAGACACGAAGAAGCAAGAAGAAAAATAGTGAATCACTGGCATATATTTCACTTTTTTCTGCATATAGCAATATCTACTTTTTTTTTTAATGTCTATTTTTGAGAAAGCACCAGCAGGGGAGGGGCAGAGAGAGAGGGGGACAGAGTTCGAAGTGGGCTCTGCAATGACAGCAGTGAGCCCAATGCAGGGCTCAAACTCACGAACCGTGAGATCATGACTTGAGCCAAAGTTAGACACTCAACTGACTGAACCACCCAGGCATCCCTATATATATCTCATTTTTAAACAAAATTAGTATCCTACTGTTTCATCATCTGTTTTTATTATTCACTGAAAAATGTATTTTTACCATCTCTTATATGGATTTTTAAAGTATAATTGTGGATACTTCCAATTAGTGTTTTAATGATTTAATTTGCTGTCTTCTTTAGACTTTTTTTCTCTCCTATTTATTGCTCAGTATTTCTAGAATAGCTGAGCTTATTTGGTTTCCTCATGGGCTATAATTAGATGTTTCTTCTTCTATTGTGCTCATGACCATCCACATTTTATTCCATGATTGCTGTATATTATTGTGAAATGGGGAAAACCTGGTTTTCACTGGAACCTTTGACATCTCAGTGTTAGGTCTGTATAATCTATTTTTCCATATCCAATACTGATAATCACATAAGGAACAAGCTTCCAGTTCAAAATAAAAACCTAATTACTGTCTGAAAAACTTTGGAGGCTTATATTTTTTGTTGCTTTTAAATTTCTTTATTTGGATATCAAAAAGGGGAATAAAGTTTTGTGTTTAAGCATTCTCTGTCCATAGGGAGGTATATATATGGAGCTTAGTTTTTGTGGTTCTACCTTGGTTACTTTTTTTTTTTGTCTTTGCCAGGACAATCAGTTGACATCACTTCCCTTGGATTTTGGAACTTGGACCAGTATGGTAGAATTGAATTTAGCCACTAATCAGCTCACAAAGATTCCTGAGGATGTGTCTGGTCTTGTTTCTCTTGAGGTGAGTATAAAAGAGCCGTTTATTTAGAACTCCTTAAACCTTCGGCAGTTACCTCACTTACAAACTTTCCAGTTCAAATAAGCAATTTCTTTGGGAGAAGATCATATGTAAAAATATTAGAGCTCTCTTAAACCTACAACTCCATTAGCTTGATGAAGTGTGAACATAATCTGGGCTCAATGCTTCTGAATTACTCTTGTCCACTAAAAGTTGGTAGGTTTGAATGCTATAATGTGTCTTTGAAAGAAAAGGTCTCTAAAATTTAGCATATTTTAGAACATATTTTTTCCCTTAACTGTGTTCAAGAATCCTGCACTCCTGGATAGGAAGAACAAATATTGTTAAAATGTCGATACTACCCAAAGCAATCTACATATTCAGTGCAATCCCTATCAAAGTAACACCAGCATTCTTCACAGAGCTAGAACAAATAATCCTAAGATTTGTGTGGAACCAGAAAAGACCCCGAATAGCCAAAGCAATCTTGAAAAAGAAAACCAAAGCAGGAGGCATCACAATCCCAGACTTCAATCTATACTACAAAGCTTAATCATCAAGGCAGTATGGTATTGGCATAAGAACAGACACTCAGATCAATGGATCAGAAGAGAGAACCCAGAAATGGACCCACAAACGTAGGGCCAACTAATCTTTGACAAAGCAGAAAAGAATATCCAATGGAATAAAGACAGTCTCTTCAGCAAGTGGTGCTGGGAAAACTGGACAGCGACATGCAGAAGAATGAACCTGGACCACTTTCTTACACCATACACAAAAATAAACTCAAAATGGATGAAAGACCTCAATGTAAGACAGGAAGCTGTCAAAATCCTCAAGGAGAAAGCAGGCAAAAACCTCTTTGATCTTGCCCACAGCAACTTCTTACTCAACACATCTCTGGAGGCAAGGGAAACAAAAGCAAAAATGAACTACTGGGACCTCATCAAACTAAAAAGCTTCTGCACAGCAAAGGAAACAGTCAGCAAAACTAAAAGGCAGCCGATGGAATGGGAGAAGATATTTGCAAATGACATATCAGATAAAGGGTTAGTATCCAAAATCTATAAAGAACTTCTCAAACTCAACACCCAAAAAACAAATAATCCAGTGAAGAAATGGGCAAAAGACATGAATAGACACTTCTCCAAGGAAGACATCCAGATGGCCAACCAACACATGAAAAAACGCTCAACATCACTCATCATCAGGGAAATACAAATCAAAACCACAATGAGATACCACCTTACACCTGTCAGAATGGCTAACATTAACAACTCAGGCAGCAACAGCAGCACTATCGACAATAGCCAAAGTATGGAAAGACCCCAAATGCCCATCGATGGATGAATGGATAAAGAAGATGTGGGGGGTGTGTGTGTGTATGTGTATGATGGAGTATTGGCAATCAAAAAGAATAAAATCTTGCCATTTGCAACTACATGGATGGAACTGGAGGGTATTATGCTAAGTGAAATTAGAGAAAGAAAAATCGTATGACTTCACTCATATGAGGACCTTAAGAAACAAAACAGATGAACATAAGGGAAGGGAAACAAAAATAATACAAAAACAGGGAGGGGGACAAAACAGAAGAGACTCATGAATATAGAGAACAAACAGAGTTGCTGGAGGGGTTGTGGGAGGGGGGGATGGCTAAATGGGTAAGAAATCTACTCCTGAAATCATTGTTTCACTATATCCGAACTAATTTGGATGTAAATTTTATTATTTTTTTTTAATTTTTTTTTTTTCAGCGTTTATTTATTTTTGGGACAGAGAGAGACAGAGCATGAATGGGGGAGGGGCAGAGAGAGAGGGAGACACAGAATCGGAAACAGGCTCCAGGCTCCGAGCCATCAGCCCAGAGCCTGACGCGGGGCTCGAACTCACGGACCGCGATATCGTGACCTGGCTGAAGTCGGACGCTTAACCGACTGCACCACCCAGGCGCCCCTGGATGTAAATTTTAAAAAATAAAATTATTAAACAAAAAAAACCCACACAAAACCAAAAAAAAAAAAAACAAACAAGAATCCTGTACTGTTGTCTACCAAAATAATTCTAGATTCCTCAGACTGGCATTGAGAACCTTTCATACGATTCTGGCCCACTTTTACATCCTATTTACCCATATATTCTTTTATTTACTAATTAGACTGTTTTCTTTGTTGGAAATTTGTGCGTGTTTCTAACTCTGCACATTTAGTCTTACTGTTCCCAATATCTAGAATGCCCTCCCCTCATCCCTTTAATTTTTTCTTTTAAAAATTTTTTCCATAATTAAGATTCATCTTAATGTTCTCTTTAGTCAAGGATGATTTCTCCTGCTTCTGAGTCCCTAGAATTTTCATCCTTTTGATGAAAAAGCTTACTAATAGTAAAATATTTTTTAAAAGTTTCCTCTGTATCCATGTTTTTAAAAAAAAATCTAATTTCTTTTTTTTTAATCATTTTATTTAGTAAGCCAAAATAGTATGGCATAATGGTTAAAAAGCATGAGCTTTGAAGCAAGACAGATCTAGGTACAATTCCACTTTTATCTCTATGGATTTAACTTGCCCAAGCTTCTGTTTCCTCAGCTGTGAAATGAAGAAGATAGTATTTACCTCACAGGCTGTAGTTAGGATTAAATGTGATAACACACATACGCAATGCATTTAGTGCCTTGCAAGTAGTAAACTCAATAAATAATAGCTATTATCATTTTTTGGTCTTATTACATATGTTCATTTTACTATGTATGGTATAACTTTGGGGAAAACAAGTGGGCATAAAATATTAGCCCAAAACCTTATGTAGGTCTTTCCATTCAGTGCTCTTTTCACTGTCCCATACCCAGTATTGTCTCCCTACTTTCTCCACCACCACCACTGTAATTTCTCTAAGAAGAGGAACTATCTTTCTCAACCACTTTTTTCTCTCTTCAGTGTATTACAGGATGGCTTGCAATGTAATAAATATACCATAGCTAATAACTGTAGGGCTTTGAATTAGCAGTTTAGAAATCAGTTGTTAACCACCCTTAAATGATAGTTTGTAAGGGGTTTTGAACAAATAAGTGGCTTCCTATCAGATTCCCATTTGTAATCATTCAGTATCAAAACACCATTAACTATATGAATTTTAGTGCAAGTAGTTAATTTTACATTTTTTTGTAATATGGTTAAAGTTAAACTTTTGCTTTCATTAGCTTTGACTTAAAATCTTTTATTTCCAGTAACTATGGTGGTTTTTTTAAGAATAGTAAATTAAATGTTTTATGTTATATAAATGAACATTACCCTTAATATTCACTGTTTAGAAAATTAGTAGTTATTAAATTTTAAGCCACACATGGTAATATATAACTCCATTTCTTGAGTTACTAAATACTGTCAATAATTTCTCTTAGGTTCTAATACTGTCAAACAATCTTCTAAAAAAGCTTCCCCATGGTCTTGGAAACCTTAGGAAGTTAAGAGAATTGGATCTAGAAGAGAACAAATTGGAGTCCTTGCCAAATGAAATTGCTTATCTTAAGGATTTACAGGTAAAACATTATCCTGGTGATTTTATAGTTCTATGACTAAAGTTTTTGGGGTGCATTCCAAATTGTGCATTTTTCTTAAGAATTTGATCTAATTCTTGAATTAGAGATTTTTCTGTTGTAGCAGTAAGGCTCAGTTTTATGCTTATGTAGCCTGCTTTTTGCTTCCTAACAAATGATATATTTTGAAAGTTAAAATTTATTGAGTGATTCTTACCCAATGTAATTTACCTATTAATTTATCTTATTAGTTTAGTAGATGTATTGTTTTACATTTACATCAGTAGTAAGAAATATATATGTATTTCTCTTTTGTTTTGTTAATCTTTTAGAAATTAGTCTTGACAAACAACCAGTTGACTACCCTTCCTAGAGGCATTGGTCACCTTACCAATCTCACACATCTAGGCCTTGGAGAGAACCTACTTACTCATCTTCCTGAAGAAATTGGTATGAAACTTTTGGATGCTTGACTGTACTTACTAATTTGCTCTTGTATGTTCAAGCAGTGTTTCAGAAAGGACAAATCTGTTTTTGTCATCTGATGTTACATCAGAGTCAAGATTTTTTATTTTGTATTTTTATAGAGCACCAGTTCTTAGTTCGTTGGTTGGTTTTGGTGAGATTTCCACATGGGGTATTAGAGTTAATATTTTATTTGAGAATGTTTTAGCATATTTACATTTCCAATAGGTTTAACCTTATTTTAGAAAAGTTATCCTCTTGTTTCCTCTACATTTAAAAATTATATAAACTTGAATTAAATTAGTAATATCCAATGCCAAAAGAACATTTCCTTATGAGGTTTTAGGATATTTGATTAAATTAATATTTGACACTACTTTCAAATTTTCTAAGTGTTCATATCCATCATTTCATATAATCAATGTGACTACCTTGAATTTTAGGCAATTCAAGTTGTAACCCCATTTTACAAAGAGAATCGATTGAGGTCACATTATAGTTCTTAAATTAGTAGTTTCACGCATTATTTTCTTGCATATATACCATGCTGTTTCAGACGCTTTTTAGAATAGTGATTAAGAATGAGTTTGGAATTGGGTGCCTGGGTGGCTCAGCTGGTTAAGTGTCTGACTCTTGATTTCAGCTCAGGTCATGATCCTCATGGTTGTGAGATCGAGCTCCATGTTGGGCTCCACTCAGGGTGTGGAGCCTGCTTAAGATTCTCTGTCCCCCTCTTCCTCTGCTTGTGTGTGCACGTGCTAGCTCGCTCACTCTCTCCCTCTCTCTCCCCCCCCCACGTCTCTCTCTCTCAAAAATAATGATTTTGAAGTTATAATGTAATTATACTTCAATTAAAAAAAAAGAAGTAAAATAGACAATTCAAAATCTGGCCGTGCTGCTCATTGGCTTTATGGCTTTGGATAAACCATAAGCCTTTAGGTTTTCTACTTGTGCAAAGGAAGGATGATAATAGTAACTTCTCATAGGGTTGCTCTGAATATTAAGTAAAATCTTAAATGTGAATATCCATTACCTGGTAGCCATTATTTTCATTAGTCTTCTGCATACAGCTATCAAATATTACAGATTTTGAAGTTTAAAAATTAGAAAACACTGGAGGTGACTTCATTTTTAGTATGTTTATTCATCTAGCCTCATGTGATTGCAGGAGACGTTTGCCTACAAAGTGTGAATATCCTAAGAGAGTCTAAGATAAATTTTTCAAAGATTACATAAGTTGATTTTTGGCTTCCTGCCACATATGTGATAACCTCTCTTTGTGAAGGATTTATATACCCAGTAACAAAAATCTTTCCACATGATAAATTTATTAGTAAAAGAGATTATCACAGTATCTATAATAGGAAAGTGATGATAAGCACTGATTTACAATAAACTTACCTCTGGAGTTTTGAAAAAATGCATACCAATGCCAAGTTGTTCTGAACAGAATCCTTGGAGATACAGCATGTGTGTTAAAAAAAAAAATACAAGTTTAAAAACCTACCATAAAGGAAGAAATTCTGGTTTAATTGGTATGGAGTGTGACCTGGATATAAGGGTTCTTTAAATTGGCCCCACTTGATTTGAATATGCAACAAAATCTAAGACCATGGTTATAGAGCTTTAAAACTAAGAGACGAGAGGAAGAGGAAATATGTATTCAGTGTATATAATGCCCACATCATTCCCAATTGAATTTCTAAAATAGTAATGAATTAAAAAAAATTTTTTTTAATGTTTTCTTATCTGAGAGACAGAGAGCAAGCAGGGAAGGGGCAGAGAGAGAGGGAGACACAGAGTCAGAAGCAGGCTCCAGGCTCTGAGCTGTCAGCATAGAGCCCGACGTGGGGCTCGAACCCACAAACAGTGAGATCATGACCTGAGCCGAAGTCGGACACTTAACCAATTGAGCCACCCAGGTGCCCCTAAAATAGTAATGAATTTGTTAAAAAATAGTAATTGATTTTCTTTTTCTTTTTTTACAGGTACACTGGAGAACCTAGAAGAACTGTATTTGAATGACAACCCCAATCTACATAGCCTTCCCTTTGAGCTGGCTCTTTGCAGCAAGCTTTCAATCATGAGTATTGAGAACTGTCCACTCAGTCACCTTCCACCTCAGATTGTTGCTGGGGGTCCTTCTTTTATCATTCAGTTCCTAAAGATGCAGGGTCCATATCGTGCCATGGTCTGATACAAATCTGCTGGTCCCACACACTGTTCAAAAATAGACTGCCATTAATGTTTCATATCTATATCTGTATCTATTTATGTAGATATCGATATATTTGGCAGATTTATAAAGACTGCATTATGTGTTTCTGCTAATAGAGGAATCATAGCCATTTAGATTTTTTTTTTTAATTCTGTACAAAAGGCTTATATAAGTTTTCTTTGCTGAACTTGATGGATGTTTTTCTGTTGTGTAATATGATAATGCCAGTTTGCTTAAAACATTTGCCAACAAATTATGAAGTTATTAAATTTAAGGGCCAGAGGTAGTATAGTTACATATACTTTCTCTTAGCAAAAATAATGGACAGTTTTGTTGCAACTTTTTGTATACATTTTCCCCTTACCAATTATCAGATCATTATAGTATTATAGGCCCTAAAAGTAGAATTTTTCTTTAACTTATTTTGAAATTTGAGATTTAAATTTTATATATTGTTTACAGTCAGAGTAAATCACTGGATTTTTTGTTGTTGTTGTTTGATTTGCTCTGTTTTAATCAGTGAAATCTAGTTTATATCCTCTGCTAAAGAATTTGCATCAGCTGGTTTAAATATTAAAAGATATTTGCTTGTTGAAACAACTGGCAAGTGAAAAGATTACAGTCAAAAATTCTAGAATTCTTTTAATTGTGTTTCTCTGATCAATTGTAAAGCAAAATATCTGAAGTGAGTCTTTAGGTTGGGGGGAGGGTATTGAGACCTTTTCTAGTATAAATAAATATCTTTTCTTAAGTTTGGGGGAACAGAAACTTGTAGTATGAAAGTTTTCACTCCTGAAAGTTGCAGAATGACAAAAACTAACAATAATTTGGCAAAACAAAAACAAAAACAAACCCTACACACACATTCTATATATGTATATACAATGCTATATAGATATGTATTTATTATATCATAAACTACAATAGGTAACTTTAAGGATTTCTCCCTAGCCTTGTACAATGAAATGAATGTTTTTCTTTGAACACTGCAATATATGTATGTTTCAAGGTTATTTAACAGTGTACTATGGTTTTATATCTTAACTTGCCTTGTACATCTTTCAGTTCTGGAATATCTGCGTCTAAGCACAATATCTTCACACTGTGCTGTATTGCTGCTGAACTAAATGCACTTTTCCCCACATGTGGGGCACTGGCTTCAAACAATTCAGTTCAGTACCATTGATTTTAATCTCATCTTTCCTTTCTTGGTAGTTGTTAATACAATTATGGAGAAGAGGCACATTGTATAGAAGCCATTGACAGTTCAGTGGAAGTTCTGTAAGATGTGCATGTGCTATTTGATACATTTTCTTTTGCTTTACTGCTTTTAAGGCTAGCAGTATTGTAAGTGTGTGCCCCTTATACAGTAATCTTACTTTTGGTAGTGTCAGCCTAAGTCGATTTAATTATTGAAGACACAGAGCAAGTGCATTCTAGATATCATCCTAGAAAACACTTCCCATATAACGAATATTATGTATAATTAAGTATTGCTGCTTGGTTTTCTTTTTTTTTTCCCCCATTTAGATGGGCATTGTGTTTTAAATAAAACCATTTTTTAATTGAAGCTGTATTAAGGTAGAAATTTGGAATGTTTTGCTTTTTCTGGCACTCAAAATCAAGACTAAGTTTGTGGTTGAACCTGTATTCATAATTGGCAATTTTTTAAGGAACAAGTAAGAAATGGAAGGCAGGTGAAGATATAAAACCCTAGAATGCTTAAATGTGCTGTAAAACTATTGTAGATGTCACTGGATTTTACCAAGTAATATCCTTTCTTCTTTTTTTCCATCTACTGTGGCTTTTCAGTTAAAATTTTGTTTATAAAAGGAATTTGTTTATTACAGCTCTATATACCTGTGTGTATGTGTGGTTTTTTAAAAAATATCATATCCAGGTGTGTTTATGTATAAAGATGATAGAACTTGAACTTTAAAGGCAGTAACCTAATGTTTTTTTTTTTTGAGAGAAAAGGTTATTGTTTCTTAAAAATGAAAATAGATTTGATTTTTAAAACATTTTGGTTCCCCTGCTGTCATTTATGTTAGTCTTCAACAGAAAGAAATGCAGAAGGATCACACTCTTAACGTGTACAAGTGATGTTCTAGGCAAACCATATATAGCTGAGGACTTCTATAAAAAAGTTGTAAGAAGTATAAAACATATGTCCTTTTTAAGGCTGCTACCTTGTAAGAGCCCATGAATTTTGTTACTTCTAACAAGAAACTAAGTGGACTCTAATTGGGATACCCTTATGAAATTGATATTTAATATTTAAATAGTTTAGGGATACTGTTCAATGACTACATATAAGCAAATACTTTTCCTGAAACTGCAGTGGGACTCATTGGCATATCCAAACATTTTTCTTTCTTTTGAAGAAATCAGGTTTAGTCTCTCCATAAGGCTCAGTAAGTCTAAAAAAACGGGGGGAGGGGGGGGTTAGAATGTTACATTGTAAAAAGTTGCTCTAAACTTTGCTTTTTGTTAATATATAGTAGCAAAACTGCAATGACCATATCAAACAGTCCTTTTGTGATAGTTCAGTACTTTTTACTTTTTTTTTTTTTTTTTACTTTTTTTTTTCAACTTTTATTTATTTTTGGGACAGAGAGACAGAGCATGAACGGGGGAGGGGCAGAGAGAGAGGGAGACACAGAATCGGAAACAGGCTCCAGGCTCTGAGCCATCAGCCCAGAGCCTGACGCGGGGCACGAACCCACGGACCGCGAGATCGTGACCTGAAGTCGAACGCTTAACCGACTGTGCCACCCAGGCGCCCCAGTTCAGTACTTTTTAAATCCCATATGGTTATTTCATACAAAAAGAAGGGGGAGATGCTAAATAATTTATGGACTTGATAGATGCACATGAAAACAGAAGATAGAAACTCTTGGAGAAGAAAATACTCTAAACTTTTATTTGTACTTCTATTAAAAGGTGGGTGATAAATTGGAATGGCCTCTAAAAATGTAATTGCATATTTCTAACTTATCTCATTCTAAAGGCTGAATCATTTAAAATGTTTAAATGGTTATACATTACAATTTATATAGTCTTTCTGTGATAACTTTTGTTACAACTTTTCATATCAGTTACTGCTAAGCCATGCATCTTGAGTCCAAATTTCAGCTTGCAGAATTTATAATTATTTATCAGTAAGAATGGGTTGTGGTTGAAGTGTATAAAATGGAACACTTAGAAATGGGGAGCACTGTTAGTCATTATGTTGGGCCCAACAGCCATGTGTCAGAGCTGTCTCTGGAAAACCAGGTTATATGGTTATTCTTGGGTGATTAACACTAGATCCAAACAAATGGCACAGTGTATATAAACAAGCGAATAAATTCCTGAAATGTCCAAATTCAACTAAAACAAACAACTTACAAAGAAAGGTTTCCTTCTGCCTATACCAGAGGGTAAGGATGGCATACTATATATCTTTGCTAAAACTTTCCTCTTGCTGTATTCTTTGGTTTGTTTAGACTTTACAAGCCAATTTGGGCAACTGGAAGACACGTGACAGTGTTTGGTTGACTACCACATCTCTGAGAATTTGAATATGAAAGAATTATGATGTTTATATATAAAAGGATATCTTGAGTGTTCTGTTTAAGAAAGAATTAAGAGAATGTTGTATAAAATAGATATCTGTACTTTGTTATTGACTAGAATGCCTTCTTAACCTGATTAACACTAATTCCAAGGAAACATTTGTGTGTTTATTTTTAACTTTGAAATATAAGTGAAAATGTAAGTTTTTGGAGGAGATTTTTAACTTTTAAAACTGAAGTTGGATCATTATTACCTTTAAACAAACTTTACACACTTGTTAACTATTCCTGCTGACATTCTGTATTGTAGATATAAACTGTTTTGAATGTAAATACTTGCTAACGATCAAGACTTCACACTGGATCGTAATTTGTGGTGTTTTAGATTGGGGACTTGTTAAGGTTTGATAGGAGGAAGTATTACTGTCCATACTATGAAGTGTCTGCACCATTCAGAGTAGTGTGGACAGGGATGTCACATACAGGTTTTGCAGGTTGTGCATTGTGCAACAACACTACACGCTGGTGGATGTAGTCACATCATAGATTTGCAGTTTTTCAGCAGATGGCAGTAAAGTGCCTCATTCTAACAAAATCAGTATATTATGTCAAATTTCTGACAGATGGAAGTAGAGAGTCTAGAGGAAGGAGTGTTTTTTTCACCCTCATTTGCCCAGTGGTACTAAGTGGGCTAGTGAGTCTTTGTGCAGATTATCAGAGCTCCAACAACAATTGTAACAATAATTGAATAATATTTAAGTTACATTATAAGCATTTTATATGTTATAGGTACTAGTAAAAATGCTGTTGATGCTCTTATTTGGAGGGGCACCTTGGTGGCTCAGTCTGTTAAGCGGCTGATTTTGGTTCAGGTCATGATCTCACAGCTCGTGAGTTTAAGCCCTGCATCAGGCTCTGCCTGCCTGGGATTCTCTCTCTCCTTCTCTGCGCCCCCTTCTCGAAATAAACAAATAAAAAAATACTCTTAGAAAAGTCTAAGAGGGACTTTATTAATGACCATTATTAATCAGATTTCATGTTATTACTGGTATTATTTATATGGAGAATTCCAGTGGTCTGATCAGACTTAATATGCAAATAGCATTTGCTTTAGTTGTCTATACCATTTTCTTTAGATAATTTTGTAGAAATTATTCAGTAAGTCTGTCTAGCTAGCACTTAAAACTTGGTATCTACTACTGAAGGGAATATCATGTGTATGGCTCAAATTTTTTTTTATTTTAATATTTGTCTTTAATAGAAACATATACATAATTTTTGCTTGTTTAGTGTTTTTCTTCTTAGCTCAAAACTCATTAAAAAAATTTTTTTTAACCTTTATTTTCAAGAGACAGAGACAGAGTGCGAGTGGGGGAGGGGCAGAGAGAGAGAGGGAGACTCAGAATCCAAAGCAGGCTCCAGGCTCTGAGCTGTCCCCTCAGAGCCCTTCACAGGGCTCAAACCCACTAACCATGAGATCATCACCTGAGCTGAAGTCAGATGCTTAACTGACTGAGCCAGCCAGGCGCCCCTCAAAACTCATTTTTAACAGTTGTCTTGTGATTGCTAAACAAGAATGTCAACAAAGTATTTTGTATGATGGTGTCCTTTGGTTATATTTTAACTTGCATGTCAGAACTTGTTTTTAATTAGATACATGATAATTTGCACAGTACAGAGTTTGTAAGATAGGCAGTTACAAGATAGAACATTACAAAAATGATAGTATCTTAAAACCATATTTAACAGTTTTGACTTTTTTTCCTAGTAAAGCTCAGCCTTCCCTTGATGTTTAACAGGAGGTATACCGTGGTGAATACTTAGCTCTTCTGAATTATGTTTCAAGATCGGGAGGTATAAAATAGCGTATAGAAAGTGTACTTTCATTTTTTTGTTTTTTCAGTTTATTTTTATTTTATTCATTCATTCATTCATTCAGAGAGACAGGGACAGTGCGAGTGTGGGAACAGCAGAGAGAGGGAGAGAAAATTCCAAGCAGGCTCTACGCTGCCAGCTGATGCAGGGCTTGAACTCCTGAAACTGTGAGATGATGAGATCAGAGTTGGAAGCTCGAGCGACTGAGCCACCCAGGCGCCCCAGAAAATGTACTGTTAACCTGAATTATATTGTCCATTATTTTGACCATATAAAAGTTACCTTTTTAAATTATCCTATATGAAGGTATTCAGTATAAATTATGTCTTTGTAAATGTTGTGCCACTGAGTCTTAAAAATTTTTCAATGCTGCATGTAACTGAAATTGGACATGAAATCAGCCTTTGCAGTGTCCTTGAACTACAAAAATGTGGAACTGAGAGAAGGGACTCTACTACCATTTAATCTGGAAAACTTTAAAACAGCAAATGGCAACCATGAAGTATAGAAAAATAGGTGTACAAAAAATGCACCAAAGTATTTTTTTTGTATGGTCAAGAGTGACATTCATTATACTTACTTATATTGTTTACTATTTATAAAACTACCAGCTATATGGGTTTTTGGGTTTTTTCCTGTTTTGGTTTTTCTATTAGGGTATATAATGACTGTATCATGGAGATACTGAATTATTAGAGGTAATCCATTCTTTGAGTCTTCACGAGCAAATGCTTTTGTAAGTTTTCATAAGAAAGTCTGCTCTGCCGTTTAGGATCTTAGTAACTAAAGGTGGAATTGAGCACAGGATTCCTAGAAAAATGAAGTTGGGATATTGGCTAATAAAGAACATTATTTAAATTAATGTTTTTAAATGTTTCATGATAACAACACCCATAAGGTTTACCCAGTGGAAACTATCTACTTGGCTGAAGAAAAAAAGTTCTCAGGGGAGGCCACAAATACCAGTCCTATGCACAAGGTGATTAACTGTATCCTCTTTCCTCTTAACATTCTTTGGTACATGTTTTTTAAAAGGTCATTCTGGCCACTTTGAGAAAGAGTGGATGAAGGGAATCAAAACTAGAGGCCAAGTGACCAAATGGGAAGCTGTTGGAGTAATCCAGGTGAGAGATGACAGTGGCATCAGGATTGAAGTAGTGGGGATGGAAAAAAATAAACATTAAGGGAGCCTTAGGAAGATATAGTGGTAAGACTTCGTGATTGATCTGAAAAAGTGAGACAATCAAATCTTAGTTCTAGGATTGTGGCTTAAGCATCTGAATGTATTTACTAAACTGGAACTTTGCAGGAGGACCAGGTTCTTCTTGTTTTTTGGGTATGGGGATAGGACGTGTTCTATCTGGTACTTGTGGGACCTCAAGTGGAGAGATCAAAGTAAGCATTTGGATGCTTATATCTGGTGCTTGATAGGTTAGACCTGGAAACCGACAGTCCAGCATAGAGGTGATAATTGAAACAATTTCCTAGGTAGCTCATGTTGAAAGGGAAGAGAATGGAATGCTCCAGGATGGAAATGTAGCTTTTGCGAGGTAGGGAGGGGCCTGTAAAGATTGCAGTAGCTGTAGTAGAATTGGGAAGGAAAGAAGGAATATGGTGTTCAGGAAATAGCCAGTTTCATTCTGAGTTCAATTTGTAAGTTCTCAGTGTATTCTTCAATATCATTTTAATTTCTGTACCAGTTTTTCTGCAACTCTGCACTGTCCAAAATTGTTGCCACTGACTAGCCGCATGTAACTATTTAAAGTTAGATTAATTAAAACTAATTAAAATTTAACTTTAAGTCCTCAGTCGCACTAGTAACATGAATTTATCAATAACTATGTATGGTTGCAGACTAATGTATTAATGCAAATACAGAACATTTGTGTCATCAAAGAAAGTCTGTTGCACAGTAATTCTCATTTATAGCCACTGTCCATAATTAGTTTTCAACCCTAAAGCTTGGAGATTATACCAAGTGCTTGTTTTTAAGATTGGGTGGAGGGTGCCAGATAAGGAATGTTAAGGGCAACTCTTCATGGTCTTTCCAATAAATCTTATATGGTTGCTTAGTTAAATTTGATTCCCTTTAATCTTACCTCTAGAAATGTCACCTAAAGATTTAACCTATTTTTCTTTATTTAAAAAATTATTACCTGTTCTTTTCCATATTCTGATTATTAAATCAACCTGTTTATGGTGGTTTTTCTTCCCTTTAGCTGTTTAACTCTTTGTAGTTAATTTTTTGGAATAGATTAGACTTGAAATAACTGGCAAGTTTTATACAATTTTTTTTCTTTTTTTTTTAATTTGAGAGAGAATTCCAAGCAGACTCCACATCCAGTGTGGGGCTTGATGCGGGGCTCGATCTCACGACTCTGGGATCATGACTTGAGCCAAAATCAGGAGTCAGGACTGAACGACCCAGGTGCCCCATACATTTTTTTTTTTTAAACAAATCTTTGATTAAGGCTGTCTTACCTAGTCTAGCTAAAGAACTAGATTTTCATGATCTTAGCCCTGCTTATAAAAAGTAGACCCAGGAAGAGCATGTCTGTATTTGGGAAGGGCACAATTTTAAAATGCATACCAAAAAATTCTGACTTGCACACCATTATATAAAAACTTAGATTAAATTTAACTGATTAGATGATTGGTTCTTTAATGACTTATGTAGATTAAAGCAATGAAACTGTCAACTCTTAAACTGTTTTTAACAGATTTTTAAAAACTGGGTAATAATTTATCCTTTAAATTATAAGTGCATCAATGCCTAGTGAGAGAGCTAGTATATATATTAAAAATTACCTTCAAGATTAGGCATTGTGAATGTCCAAGTCTTTTTAAATATTTCATTTGATTGAATAACTATATCATTATTTAAATTTCCCTGTTGAGATTAGAGGTAAGAATATGAATGTTTGGATTTCTTTTTTAGTTTCTATTGCTAACTTTGAAAATTAGAAAACCTAATTTTAATGTAATTTATTCGAGAGGGAGTTTTAATGCTCACTGTTTAAGCATCTAAATGGTCATATTTTTTATGATAGAAGTAACACTCAGAATGCTTGGAGTTAGCCTTTTTAATATCTAGTGTAAAGATATATGCCATATATGTGAGTACATCTGTATTAATGTGAGAGTTAAAAGCATAATGATGAAAACATAAATGAAGTCTACTTTGTTTCAACTCAGGTGGGTGAACAATTTGTCAAGAAGTTCTCTGGTTTTTCTTGATTTGGAAGGTCACATTTTGCTGAATTTTATTAAAGATTCCATGCATTTTGACTGGCACTGTTCTGGTGCAAAAGTGTTTATTGTATATCTTTCCTTGTCAAACACACACTACAGACAAATTTTCGCTATTGAGGAGGTCAGAATTTAATGGATTTCACACCTATTTTGAGTAATCTACTTAAAAATTAAGAATAGCTGATTTCATTCAGTTTTTCTGACCTCTAAAGCACCTTCTGTTACTGCTTAATAAAGGCATCCTAAAGCATTTGAGAGCATTGATTGCCATTTAAGAGTACCAATAGACTGGTTTATAGAGAAGAAAATATTAACGTGAGTTACGGATGAGCCTGGGTTTGGAATGATTACCATTTTCTTCTAAAATGTCTGGTGACTTACGTTTTCCTTCCGTGAACATCAGCATAGATGGAAGTAATCTACACTTTTTGGCTTTGATGTGAACTTCAAAAGAACACTGTACAATCAATTCTTCGAAGTAACCGCTAATTTATTCAGATTGTAGATGAAAACTAAAAGCAAAAGTTTTCTAGTTTTCTGCTTTTGTACGGTTATAACTTATTGGGCTACTTTTCACAGGGCATAATTAGTCTTAACCACATTCATTAAGTTTTCCCATGGATGAGATATCTGAGTGTTAGGGTTAACTTTTTTTCATTTTATATACATACACCCATGTACATATATGCGCTCTTCATGGAGGTTACATTTCTCCAACTTTTTTAAAGCACGTTTGAATATCATGTAGTAAATACCAGCTTTTAAAAACATTCTAAAATACACCAACTTTTCTACCAAGGAAAGTCTTTAAGTTCTAGGTTCAACAAGCGTTTGCTTGTACCTAAGTGCTTTTGGCAGTTATATAAATTTTCTCCACAATGTACTATTGTTTGTCCAAGACTGAATTTTAAAATAATTTGGAGAACTGGAATTCAATGGGCTATGAATTTCACTAAGGATTGTTAAGGTATTTTGAACCTTTAAAAGCTTGACAACCTTGGTAATCATTTTTTCCACTTAATTGGTTTTGGTTAGGTTTTTTAAAGGATCATTTGTATATTATTTTAAGTAATTTCATTTTTCCCTTGCTGTCCCTTTGATTTTTATGTAAATCTGACTCCATTATCTTTATTTTCAAGATGATGGAATATCCAGGGTAATTGAATGAGTTATACACTAATACAGTATCATGTCAACATTGAAATTAGAGCCTGAGCCTTCTGACACCTTAGAATTCCTTCCTCCATTGTATGGCCACCCCATCTGGCTCACATCATCTACACTGCCCCGCGTGAAATCGGCTAACCAGGTGAAAGCCAACTCAAACAACACTTTTCCTCCACTGCGAATCTTCTAATTTGAAAAGCCATATATTGTAACAGCCGTCAATTTGAACAATTTCTATTGAGTTCCACACTTCCTTCCTTTTCATCCTTTTAAACCACAAATGCAAGATATAAACTACAAGTAAAGTGTTTAACTTAAATCTACAATGTATAATTTATATACTTAACTGCTACTATTTTTGTGTGGGTGGGTAATCTTTCATACTGATTATATGTGAAATATTTGCTGATAAAACTTTTGGACAAAAGCAAGGATCAATGACTTTATATTTGAGGGTTCAAAGAAATCACATGAACCATTTCTGTCTTTCAGGTAGAGTGAGACACTACTTATTTTAAAGATAATCAAATCCAAAGACTTGTTAAGCCAACTAGCTAACAAGTAGTACAGTGACATTGGAGACTCCCCTGCTCGTTCAGTGTTCTTTTGACTTTATCATGTTGGCTTTGTAATATTGTATGCTTGGCTGTGAATGCATTTTCCTCTCTGAAGGTTCAGCTTTGGGAGAGATGTTTGGAGCTGTGTGAGTAGTAATTAAGAAAGGGGGCCTGTTGGGGCACCTGGGTGGCGCAGTCGGTTGAGCGGCCGACTTCAGCCAGGTCACGATCTCGCGGTCCGTGAGTTCGAGCCCCGCGTCAGGCTCTGGGCTGATGGCTCAGAGCCCGGAGCCTGTTTCCGATTCTGTGTCTCCCTCTCTCTCTGCCCCTCCCCCGTTCATGCTCTGTCTCTCTCTGTCCCACAAATAAATAAAAACGTTGAAAAAAAAAATTTAAAAAAAGAAAGGGGGCCTGCTACTTAGCCCTCCTGATCAGTTTTTGGTTTTTTTTTTTTAATTTATAATGGTCTGTGCAGCATGTTTATTTTTATTTTTTTTTTAACATTTATTTTTGAGAGAGGAGAGAGAGAATGAGCAGGGGAGGGACAGAGAGAGGGAGACTGAGAATCTGTAGCGGGCTCTGTATTGACAGCACAGGGCCAGATGTGGGGCTCAAACTTGCAAACTGTGAGCAATCATGAGCCGAAGTCAGACGCTCGACTGAGCCACCCAGGCACCCCCTGGTCAGTTTAAATGAATTTAAGGGAACAATGGAGTGACAGGTGTTCTAGGTTGTATTTACTTATCTAAGACCGTAGAAGCCAGATGGCCTATAAAGTATAGATCCAAATTAAGATTCTCATAGTTGCCTTTTGAGACATGGCTGATAAAGAATTCTGCACTCAAGTTCATTTGTTTCTATATCCTAGGCTTGGGTGTGAAGAAATGGTGTACTGTACATTCATTCAGCAAATATTTGAGCACTAAGATGCCAGGCACCTATCTAGGTGCAGAATAGAATAGTCCACAAAACAGGTCATAGTAATGAAACTTACATTCTAGTGAGGCAAGGCCAGTGGTAAGCAGTAAGTAAATTTTTTAGTCTGTTCAAGGTTGCTAAATGTTTTTAAAAAGCAAAAACAAACTTACGGTTTCTGGTCCAGCATATAAGGAGCTTGGAAGTTGTCACTCTGTCCTAACAATAAAGACAAAGCTTAACAAACTGAAAATCTTAAGATTTGTAAGAGAATTGAGGCCACAGGGCAACTAGTGCCCCTCAGACGGGAGAAATAGGTGGATACAGAGAATCACAATTACCTGAGCAGATGGCCATGAGCATGAATCTTCATGGAAACCAGTGTGGGGTTAGGAAAACCTAAACTGTAATACCCAAATTCCTAATAGCTCAGTGCGGACAAGTCTGAGAGTTAAAAAAAAAAAAAAAAAAAAAAAAAAAAAAAATCCTAGCAGCCCAAACTAAAGGGACCGGGTCCCCACACTTTGAAAGTTTTTGCCCCCAGAAGCCCTAGCAGGTTCTTACAGTGAAGACTGAAGAATAATTTCCTCATGTTTCCATCGTGGGAAGGGGAAAGGTGGCCATTTTGAAATCTACTGAGAGGATTTCTGTTCTGTTTTTTGAGAGAGCACATGAGTGGGGGAGAGGGAGAGAGAGAATCCCAAGCAGACTCCACACCCAGCTCAGAGCTGGACGCAGGGCTCCATCTCACGACCATGAGATCATGGCCTCAGCCAAAATCAAGGTTTGGACACTTAACTGAGCCACCCAGGTGCCTCTCACAGCATTTCCGTCCTTAACAAGCCCTGCCCTTAAGCAAAACTATTTTACCATAGTCTAAACTGCTGAAGATTTAGCCTATTTGACTTGGCTAAAAATTTCTTGAAGAGAAATACCCAACCACAGGCTCCTCTAGCTTTTCATGTGGGGGAATAGAAACCTCCAACTGTAGCCTTCCTGTTCCACTGAAATGGTGGGGGTGGGAAAGGGGAAGACTAAGAAGTATTTATCTCTTTGCACAGCCCGGGAGCACAGGCTCACTAAAAGACCTGCTCAGGACTATAGAACACTTCCCCTCCTCCAACATCCTATCACCACATCACCGAAGACCTATTTACATCGGTTCATTTCACTTGATACATCACGTCTGGCTTTCAACAAAAGCTTGCAAAGCATATTAAGTAGGAAAAAAAATTTTTTTGAAGGGACAGAGCCACCACATATTAAGAGGGAAAAACTTTTCTTGAAGGGACACAGGCACCATGAGAACCAAACTGATATCACAGGAGGTTTGGAACTGTTAGACCAGGAATTTAAGATAACTGGTTAATATGCAAAGGGCTCAAATGGAAAAAGTGCACAACATGCACAAATAGAGGAATGTAAGCAGAGATGGGAATTCTAAGAATGAATTTTAAAATGCTAGAAGTAAAAACAATAACAAATGTCTTTGATGGACTCATTAGCAAATGACACAGCTGAGGAAGAAATCAGTGAGCTTGAAGTTCAGTAGAAACTACCCAAATGAAAGCAAGGAGAAAAACTAATTAACTAACTAAATAAAAAGTACGCAAGAACTATGAGGCAATTACAAAAGATATACATGTAATGGGAAAACTAGAAGAAGAGAGGAACAATATTTCAGCAATAATGATTGAGAATTAGATTTAATGTCAGACACCAAAGTACGGATTCCAGGGAGCTCCAAGAACACCAAGCGGAATAAATGCCCTCAAATCTATACTTAGGCATATCCTATTCAAATGGCAGAAAAATCAAAGATCAAATCTTGAAAGAAACCAGAGAGAAATAACCTCTTACTCGTGGAGAAGCAAGAAGAATTATCTCAGACTCGTTTTTGAAGCCATGCAAGAAAGGAGTGAAGTAATTTAAGTGTGTGGGGTGGGGGGAGCCCCAACCTAGGATTTTGTACCTTGTGAAGTTATCCTTTCAAAGGAAAACTATTTTCTCACACACACTAAGACTTAGGGAATTTGTCACCAGTAGACTTGCTTTACCAGAATTGCCGAAAGAAGTTCTTAAGAGAGAAGAGAGATGATATAGGTCAGAAACTTAATCTACATAAAGATAAATCGTTAAAGAATTAATGATGGTAAAATAGAATCATTTTTCTTTTTTTTTTTTTTTTAATAATGTTTATTTGGAGAGAGAGAAAGCATGCAGGGTTGGAGGGGCAGAGAGGGAAAGCATGACTGTCGGATCATGACCTGAGCCAGAATCAAGAGTTGGACATTAATGCCCTTAGAATAACTTTTCTTACTAATTGACCTAAAGGTAACAGTTTGTTCCAAATAATAACAACAATGTATTTGGTGAATATAGATTATAGATAAGTGAAATGAATGACCACAGCGTTGTAAGAGATGGGGGGATGAATTGAAAAATACTGTTATAAAGTGCTTACTCTACCAATAAGGTGATGTATGATTTGAAAGTGGACTTGGATTAGTTGTATATTGCAAACTCTAGGGAAACCGCTAACAATGAAAAAATTACAGTTGATATGCTAAGAGAAGAGAGAAAATGGAATCCTATAAAATATTCAGTTCAAAGCACAGAAAGAAAAAATGTGGAAGGCAAAACAAGGTCAATGAATAAAAGATATTAATCCAACTATATCAATAATCACCTTAAGCATCAATGATGCAAATGCACCAATTAAAACTGTCAGTACATAAAACAAGACCAACTATGTGTTGCCTACAAGAAGTCATTTCTAAAGACACAGATTAAAAGGAAAAGGATGGAGGAAGATATACCATGCTAGCACTAATCAAAGTTGGAGTAGCTATATTAATTTCAGACAAAACAAACTTTAGAGGAAGGAAAATTCTCAGTGATAAAAGGGCATTACAAAAGGTCAATTTTCTAAGAAGGCATAACAATATGTAGGTGCTTACCAATAGAGCATCAAGATATGTGAGGCAAAAACAGATTTAACTATAAGGAGAAACAGGTCAACCCACTATCTAGTTGGAAACTTCAGTACCCTCCATCTCTAATGGACAGATTCAGCAGTCAGAAAATCAGTAAGAACATAGTTGAACTCAATTGCATCGACTGGACCTAACTGACGTCTATAGACTACTTCATTCAAGAGCAGAATACACATTTTTCTCAAGATCACCTGGAACAATCATGGAAATGGACCACATTATGGGCCATAAAATACACCTAAACAAATTTAAAGGAAAGCATACAAATATGTTCTCAGATCACAATGGAATTAAGCTACAAATCAATAACAAAGATGGTTAGACAATCTGAAAATACTGCACATTAAACACATTTCTGAATATTGAAAGAAATTTCAATAACAATTTTAAAATATTTTGAACAAAATAAAATGAAAATACAACTTCTCAAAATTTGTGGGATGTGGTAAAAGCAGTACCTAGAGAGAAATGTATAGCACTGAATGGATATATTAGAGAAAAGATCTGAAATCAGTCTAGCTTTCGACTTTGGAAAATGGGGTGGGGGGAGGATGGTCAAATTAAATCCAAAGTAGGTAGAAGAAAAGAAATAATAAAAATTAGCATAAATCAGTGAATATAAAAAAAGGAAATCAATAGAAACCAAACCAAAACCTGATTTGAAAAAATCAGTAAAATTGAGAGGACTCTACCAGGCTAACTAGAAAGAGAGACAAGCTGAGACACAAATTAAAAATAGCAGAAATAAAAAAGAGGCCATCACCACAGTGTCCATGGATATTAAAAGGATAAAAAAGGAATATGATGAATAATTCTATGCCCACAAATTTGGTAACCTAAATTAAATATACCGATAACCTGAGAGACACAATCTGCCAAAACTCACACAAGAAATAGTCTGAACAGGCCTATTTCTGTTAAAGAAATTGAATCAATAATCTTTCAAAACAGCACCAGTGCCAAATGGTTTCAATGGTGAATTCTACCAAACATTTAACTAAGATTAGATACCAATTCCCCACAGTCTCTTCCAAAAGATGGAATCAGAGAGAATACTTAAGTCATTCTATGAGGCCATCATTCTCTTAATACCAAAGCCAGACAAAGGCATTACAAGAAAACTTCAGACCATTATCTCTCATAAACAATGCAAAAATTCTTGGCAAAATATTAGCCATTTGAATAAAAAATGTATAAAAAGTATAAAAAGAACTGTACACCATGACCAAATGGGATTTATTCCAGATATGTGAGGTTATTTTAACATTCCAAAATAAATACAATCATCATATCAATAGACTAAAGAAGCATCCAATGATTATATAAGTTATGGGAAAAGCATTTGATAAAATATCCCTTTATGAAAAATCTCAGCAAACTAGAAATAGAGGGTAACTTCCTCAACCTGATAACATTTACAAACAAAACAAAACAAAACAAAAACTGTACAGTTAACATACTAAAGAGTGAGAAACTAGAAACTTTTCTATTAAAAACAGGAGGCAAAATGTCTTGTCTCATTCTTTTTTTAGAATTATTAGAATTTAGAATTATGTTATTATGTTATTTAGAATTATGTTATTGCTAACGCAATAACAGAAGATAAGGAAATAAAAGTCATACAAACTGGGAAGGAAGAAATAAAACTGTTTGCAGATGACATGATTGTCTATGTAAAAAATGCAAAAGAATTGACCAAAAAAACCCTCCTAGATAGTAAGTGATTATAGTAAGGTTACAGGATTCAAAGTTCATATACAAAAGTCAGTTGCTGGGGCGCCTGGGTGGCTTAGTTGGTTAAATGTCTGACTTCAGCTCAGGTCATGATCTTGAGGTTTGTTGCACTCTGTGCTGACAGCGCAGAGCCTGGAACCTGCTTCAGATCCTGTGTCTCCCTCCCTCTCTGCCCCTCCCCCACCCATGCTCTGTCTTTCTGTCTCTCAAAAATGAATAAACATTAAAAACAAAAGTCAATTGCTAAAAAAAAAAAAAAAGCCAATTGCTTTCCTATGTACTAGCAACAAGCAATTGAAATTTGAAATTAAAAACAATACCTTTTAACATTAGCACCCAAATAATGAAATACTTTGGTATAAATCTAACAAAATATGTATAAGATCTACATGGTAAAAAATACAAATCTCTGATGAGAGAAACCGGTAACTGAAAATGGACAGAGATTCTAGCGGGGGGCACCTGGGTGGATCACTTGGTTAAGCTACCCACTCTTGATTTTGGCTCAGGTCATGATTTTATGGTTTGTGAGATCGAGCCCCCGTGCTATCAGTGCAGAGCCTGCTTGGGATTCTCTTTCCCCCTCTTTCTCTGGCCCTACCCTGCCTGTGCTCTCTCTTGCAAAATAAACATTTTACAAAATGGGGAGAGATTCTATGTTCATCAGTCAAGATGTCAGTTCTTCCTCAACTTGATCTATAGCGTCAACACAATCCTGATCAAAATGTCATAAAATTATTTTGTGGATATTGACACACTGACTGTAAAATCTATGAGGAATGGCAAGAGACCCAAAATCTCTGACACAATATTGAAGGAGAAAGACAAAGTTGAGGATATACTACCTGATTTCAAGACTTAAATAATGCGGTAATCAAGATTGTGTAATATTAGTGAAAAAATAGACAAGTGAATGGAACTGAATAGACACCTCAGAAATAGATGCACACAGATATAGTTAATTGATATTTGACAAAGGAGCAAAGACAATTCAATGGAGAAAGGGTAGTCTTTTCAACAAATTCTGTTGGAGCAACCAGATATCCACATGTAAAAGAAAAAAACAGACCTTACACCTTTCACAAAAATTAACTCGAACCATATGCCTAGATGTAAAATACAAAACTATAAAACACATAGATGATAATACAGGAGACAATTTAGATGACCTTGGATCTGGTGTTGTGTTTGTAGATACAATACCAAAGTCATGATCTATGAAGTAAATTCAGATTTCACTAAAATTAAAAAAATTCTGTTCTGTGAAAAACACTGGCAAAAGAATGAGGAGTCACTAACTGGAAGAAAATAGTTGCAGAAGACTTATCCGATAAAGGACTTATCAAAAAAAAAAAAATTACAAAGAACTCTTAAAATTCAACATTAAAAAACCCAACCTGGGGCGCCTGGGTGGCTCAGTTGGTTAAGCCTGTGACTTCAGCTCAGGTCATGATCTCGTGATTTGTGGGTTTGAGCCCCACATTGGGCTCCGTGCTGACAGTGCAGAGCCTGCTGGGGATTCTCTCCTCCTCTCTCTCTGCCCCTCCCCCCCTCAAAATAAACTTAAAAATAAAAACCTAACCTCAGTAAAATATGGTCAAGAGATTTAAATACAACTCACCTAAGAAGATAAACATGGTAAATAAATATATCAAAAAAATGTCCAACATCATGTGTCGTTAGGGAATTGCAAATATAAAATAACAATATACCACTGCACACCTATTAGAATAGCTAAAATCCAAAACCCTGGTAACAAATGGGAGAATGTAGAGCAACAAGAATGCAAAATGGTGCAGACACTTTGGAAGACCATTTGGTAGTTTCTTATAAAACTAGACATACACTTGGCAATCATGCTCCTAGGTGTTTACCCAAATGAGTTGAAATTATGGCCACACAAAAACCTGCACTCAGATGTTTGTGGGAGCCGTATTTCTAGCCCAAACTTGGAAGAAAGTCAGATGTCCTCCGGGAGGTGAATGGATAAATTGTGGTACTTCCAGACAACGAAATATTCTGTGCCAAAAATAAATAAGCTATCAAGGCATGAAAAGACATGGAGGAACCCTAAATGCATATTGTTAAGTATGATTCCAGCTATATCACGTTCTGGAAAAGGCAAAACTATTGAGACAGTGAAAAGATCAGTGGTTGCCAAGGGCTTTGTGGGGATGACAAGAAGGAGCATGGAATTTTGAGGAGAGTGAAACTATTCTGTATGATACTATGATGGGGGGGGGATACATGTTATTATACATTTGTATCCATACAACATACAACCAAGAGTGAACCCTAGTATGAAGTGTGGATTTTGGTGATAATGAGATGTCAGTGTTAGTTCATCATTGGTAACAAATGTATCAATGCAGTGCCGTGTTCTGATGGTTAGAAAGGCTGGGGGGGGGGAGGGGGAGGGGATGTACATACAATAGGACTCTACTTTCAGCTCAATTTCGTGAACCTATAACTGCTCTAAAAAAATAAAGTCTAAAAAAAAAAGTGGAGGATCGGAAGAGGACAGAGAGTGCACAAATTACAAATGAGATTCATAGTGTTGCATTTAGTTGTAGTTTGGTGATTTGCATTGCTGTATAGCATTTCATCCTGGGGATATACCACAATTTATTTAACCATTATACTGTTGATAGATATTTGAATCGTTTCCAGTTTTGAGTTTCTATGAATATTTTTAAATGTGTCTTTTACTAAACAGATATATACATATCTGTTGAGTATATGCCTAAGAATGGAATTATTATTTATAGACAATACACATGATCAGCTTTAGTAGATACTGCTGAACAATTTTTCAAAGTGGTTGAATTCATGTACACATAAACCAGTATATGGATAAAAATTCCAGTAGCTCCACATTTTGCCTGACAGTATTATTTTTGTCATTTTAGCCATTCTAGTATGTTTATAGTTAGCCTCTCAAATTTTGAGACACCATTTTTTCCTCAGAAATTCGCTAGTTGTTATCTCTTCTGGGGATAAGCCAACTCCTTGCCTTTCCCAAGAAATTAGGACAGTACTCTGATGCCCCAAGTGGCAATAAGCAGCCTCAAGATATCAATTCTTTATGATTTTGCACCATTTGCTCGTGGCTGTGCAGGTGACTTATAAGCCCTAGCACGTGGTTATTGTGTAAGTCTCAGAGTTACCCTTGATAACATGTTAACATTCCCAGATCCTGCATATTGAATTCTGCCATGCTAGCAGTGAGCATGGTTTAGCCCCTCTTTAGCACATTAAAAAAAAATCATTTTATATTGCAATCAATACTGTGAAAATCATGCCACTTTTAAAAGTTTCTTTCGTTTGGATATTGTCTATTAAAAGCTAATTAATTGCCTTCACCAAAATTCAGTCTTCAGATGGCCTTTCTGCATTTCTCTAGTATGTCTTTCTTATTTTAAAACGTTCACTACTTTTCCTCACCAGTAATATTCTTCTGGCGCATTACATTCTAACGTTGAGAAAAACAAGAAATACATATGTTGGTGATTGAGGGAAGATGTAAAAAATAGAACACAATGTAGTGAAGTCTCATTGTCAACAAGAGAGGATATTGAGGTGTTGGTGGAAAAGACGTGAGAGTTTGTCTGAGTTGGTCTGGCAAACCTGGCGTTGCTTCTACTGTTTTCCTTTAGATCTCTGGGTTACCTGACACCTACGTTAGTGTTGTCTGAGATTTACTGGAAACTCATTTTCTAGCCAAGTCTCTATGGATAGCTGCTTAGACATTCCAATCTGGTTCTCCAGTGCTCATGCATAGCGCTCCCTAGCATAATGAACTTTGTGCCAAGATCCACGTGAGGGGATGTGAGGACTCTTTCTCGTGCTCTTCCAGAGTTTTAGAAAACAGTGTCCTTAAACATGCATCATTACCAAATCACCTTCCACAAAACATCTTTTTGAGGGGAGGTCTCTTTCTACTCGGTGGCCTCTCTCGTGCTATTGGCAGCCTTTACTTCCCATCCTGTTTACCTCCTGTATGCCACTTATGTATAGGAGACTAGGACATAATTGGCGATATTAGTGATGATACATGTCATTAACCAGCCAAGACTATATGGTAGGCACTCTTTTAAACACTTAATATACATCATGTCATCTAATTCCCACCACAGGAAATAAACTCTACTATTCCCAGCTTACAGATGCTGAAACTGAGGTTCACAGAGGTTAAGTGATATCTGTGTGGGTGCAGAGGAAGAAAGTAGAGAAAGCTGATTCAAGTGCAGGTCTGTCTGTTTCAAAGGAGCCTAGAGTCTTAAATTTCCAGCTTAGATTTAGAAATTTAAGAAATAGACTTATGAGGATCACAGGTAACTTGTCTGTCAGCCGTGTGTGTGTGTGCGTGTGTGTGTGTGCATGTGCACGCCCGTGTGTGTTAAAAGATGCATATGAATATTGTTGCACATAACCTTAGGGGTCAATGTAGATATGGTATGTGAGAATCACTGAAATAAAGAAAACTCAATCACCTCAATCTGAGTTAATTCAATGACATTCTCTGTTGCTCTGCCCCTGTCTCAACTTCATTTCTTCATCCCTGAATTAGAGATTTGAATACTCATAGCAGCACCTTCCCCTATATCTGGAAATGGAATTAGCTGGGATAGTGGGTAGGGCTCACAGTCTTTGTTTCTTGGAAGGTCTTTCTGCTATCATAAAGTATATTGCAATATTGCAAAAAAAACAAAGCCCATTGGCAGCCAAAACTTTTAAATAAAAGGGGGTTTTAAATAGAGCAGAAAATACAGCTCGGGTTATGTATCTTATTATATGGCATTTGGTGGGGTCTGATGAGCGTTTGTACTTCGGTCTGGGCTTACGTTTGGACTTTCAGTCTGGTCGAGAACTTCCAGGTGTGGAGAACGAGGTTGCTTCCTGATTTTGAATTTCCCCACCATCCCGGAGCCCTCAATACCCCTCCCGAGCCTTTCATAAAACTTGCAAGACCAAATGAAACCACACATGACCCACATCCTCAGCACGACTCAAAGAAGACAAATTCGAAAGGCGTTTCCACTTCCAGCTGCTGCTGCAAGCCCGTGAGTGTGGGGAGTAGGGAGTGGGATGTTTAAGAAGCTGAGATAAATGTACCCCAGCAAGAGGAATTTCGACAGTAAATGCCCAAATACTGACTAGAAGTAAAGACTTGATAAGGCACCACATTTGCTACGGGGAAGATGACTTTCCAGAAACGAAGGAAGATCTGTCTGTGCACATTGAAAGGGCCCACTGGGTACCTGGGAAAATCGACCAGAACAACTGACTCAGAAACTATCGCAAAACTATCAGACTTAAAGATTTAAAAAACTTCTTGAAGCCTCTGGCCAAAGGATAATTTACAAAGACAAGAGGCTGAGAGACATCAGACTTCTCAAAAACAACATGCAAAGCACAGCAACAGTGAAGCCTCATGACCATCAAGAAATCTAGTGTCAGCCAAGATTATTACATCCAGGAAAGCTGATTTCCAAGTATTAAGCCTACAAGTAGTGTTAGATGTGCAAGATCCTGAGTAATACCACCAATATGGGCCCCTTCTGAAGAATCTCCTAGATGGTGAGAACTATTTAGTCAAAAGATGACTGAAAAAAACAAACACCAACTGAGGATTTGGGATATTTAACTGTAGAGTTGAGATGGAAACAAGGATGGAGTGAGTGTAGAAGAATAATATGGGAGCATCAAATGTTCTAGCCAAGTAGAAAGAATGCAGTCCCCCAAAGGGGAGGAGATGCATATCAACAGCACAGTGAGACATTACCTCATACCCACGGGGATGGCTGTAGTAAAGACAGCTAGTAGTACCCATCGATGAGGATGTGAACAAACAGGAATGCTCAGATTGTTCCAAAATGTGAAACGTAGGCTTCCTAGATGACCCAACAGTTCCACTCCTAGATATATACCCAAGGGAAATGAAAACATTTGTCTTCACAAAAACTTGTACATTAATGTTCATACCGCATTATTAATAATAGCTAAAAGTAGACATAATGAATCATCAACTAATGAATGAATAGAATGCGATGTACCCACAAAATGGAATGATGATTGTATTACAACATGGATGAGCACTGAAAACCTGCTAAATGAAATAAGCCAGCCACAAAAGACCACAAATTATATGATTCCGTCTACATAAATGTCCAGTGCAGGCAAAACTCTAGAGACAGAAAGAACTCATGGTTGGTTGGGGCTGGGAGAAGCGGGGGAAATGGAAAGTGATTGCTAATGGGCATAGGATTTCTTTTTGGAGTTATGAAAATTTCCTAAAATTGATTGTGGGGATGCTTGTGCAGCTCTGTGGATATACTAAAAATCATTGAATTGTGTACTTTAGGTGGAATAGTTGTGTTATGTGAATTATATCTCAGTAAAATTGTTAAAAAGAGGGAGAGAGAGGAAAAGAGAATAAAATTGTTGTGTAGATAAGAGTTGAAAGATACCGCTTAAAAGCAACATATCATATAATCAAAGGTTAGTAAGAAAAAAAAAACTAGGGCATTATAAAAAAGTATTAATACAAAGATAACCACTAGAAGAAAAAGACAAGCCTTCCTACACTTATTTTATTTTACATTTTATTGTATTGTTTCTCATCTCATCTCATCTCATCTCATCTCATCTCATCTCATCATCTTATGTAAGCTCTACACCCAGCATGGGGCTTGAACTCACGACCCTGATATCAAGAGTTGTATGCTCTACTGACCTACCCAGTCAGGGGCCCTGGCCTTCCCAAATATCTAAATTTTTCAAAAGCAAGAAAAGATAGAGAAAGAAACACAATAAATGTAGTACAGAACTTACAAAATACTATGACAGAGTTGAGACCAAACCTTAACACAATATGCTGTACTCTGTTTACTGTAACTCTTTGGAGATCCACAAACCATTGTAATATCATGTTTTTCATTCCTAACGCAATTTTTGTCTTTTGAGGGGCAATAATCCCTTGTTGAAAATGTATGATATACATGAATAATAACCAGTTAGTAGATGCAACAGATGGAAAAAAATCCCATTTACATTAGTAAGAAGAAAAATAAAATAAGGGGTGCCTGGGTGGCTTAAGTTGGTTAAGTCCAACTCTTGATTTTGGCTCAGGTCACGATCTCATGATCTCATGGTCGTGGGATTAAGCCTTGCAATGGGTTCTGTGCTGGGTATGGAGCCTGATTAAGATTCTCTCTATCCCTTTGCCCCTCTCCCCTGCCCTCTCCCTCTCTCTCCTTCTCAAAAAAAAAAAAAAAAAGAGTTCAAAAATACAGATACAGATGTATCTATGTATGACAAAAGATACTGAAATTTAACATGTGATACCGATGCATTGTATAGACAGACCAGTGGATTGGTGTAGAAAATTCAGAAATGCCTCACTTGCATATAAAAAACTAGTATGTGCTAAAGGTAGTGTCTCAAATCACTGGGGAAAATATGGTCTTCTAAATAAATGGTGTTGGGACAACCGGGCAGCCATTTGAAAAAGTTAACATTAGATCAGCCCTTCCGCCAGAAGCAAGAACACCCTCCAAATGGATCAGAGATCTAAATGTAAAAATTAAAGCTATACAAGTAAGTAGGAGAAAACATGGGGGTTTCCTTTTTAATTGGGCATAGAGAAACCCTTTCCAACTATGACCACTTTGTCAACATTTGTTGCTGTTTTTTTGTTGAGCCATTATAGTGGCTGTGAAGTAGTAAATCATTGAGGGTTTGATTTGCATTTCACTAATGACTAATGTTGAAGATCTTTTCTTGTGTTCGTTGGCCATTTGCGTATCTTTGGAGAAATGTCTATTCAAATCATAATCTATTTTAAAGTCTGGTTACTTGTTGTTAAGTTATAAATGTTCTTAAACACTCTAGATACTAGACTCTTATTTTCTTCTGCAAATATTTTCTTCTATTCCGTGAGTTGTATTTCACTTTCTTGATACTGTCCTTTGGAACACAAAAGTTTTCAATTTTTAGAAAGTACAATTTATCTTTTTTTTTTGGGGGGGGGTTGCTTATGCTTTAAGTATTGTATCTAAGATACCATTGCCTAATCTAAGGTCACAAAGATTAACACGTATGTTTTCTCCTAAGAGTGTTATAGTTTTAGCTCTTGCATTTAGGTCTTTGATCCATTTTGAGTTATTTTTTTATATAGCATGAGGTAGATGTTCAAGTTCAATCTTTTGCTTGTGGAAATCCAGTTGTCCCAGCGCCATATTTTGAAAAGACTCTTCTTTTCCCCCTTTGATTGTCTCGGCACTGTTGTGGAAAATCAATGTATATAGATGTGTGGGTTTATTTATGGACTTTTGATTCTAGTCCACTGCTTCAATTATTGTCGCTTATAACAAGTTTTGAAGTCAGGAAGTCTGAGTCCTCCAACTTTTTCTTACTTTCAAAGATTGTTTTGGTCGTTCTGGGTCATTTTTATTTCCGTGTGAATTTTAGGATCAGTTTATCACCTTCTGCTAAAAAGCCAGTTGTAGTTTTTTTTTTTTTTTAATTTTTTTTTTCAACGTTTATTTTTATTTTTGGGACAGAGAGAGACAGAGCATGAACAGGGGAGGGGCAGAGAGAGAGAGGGAGACACAGAATCGGAAACAGGCTCCAGGCTCTGAGCCATCAGCCCAGAGCCTGACATGGGGCTCGAACTCACAGACCGCGAGATCGTGACCTGGCTGAAGTCGGACGCTTAACCGACTGCGCCACCCAGGCGCCCCCCAGTTGTAGTTTTAATAAGGATTGCATTGGATCTGCAGATCATTTTGGTGAGTACTGTCACCTTAATATTTAGTCTCCTAGTATATGAACAGGTTGTCTTTCTGATATGGTCTACCTTGACGAGTATTCCTTGTGTACTTAAAAAGAGTATATCTTTTGTTCTATAAATGTCCATTTGATCCAATTGATTGATAGTTTTGTTTAGGACTTCTACATTTGATTATTAAGAGAGGAGTGTGGAGCTTTCAAATTGTAATTGTGGATTTTTCTATTTCTTCTTTCAACTTTATCAGTTTTTGCTTAACGTATTTGAAGTTCTTAAATGTGCATATACATTTAGGATTTTATTTTTTAAAGTTTATTTGTTTATTTTGAGAGAGAGACAGAGAGAGGGAGGGAGAATCCCAAACAGGCTCCATGCTGTAAGCCCAGAGCCTGATGGGGGCTTTATCTCATCATGAAATCATGATCTGAGCCAAGATCAAGAGTCAGATGCTTAACTGACTGAGCCACCCAGGTGCCCCTACACATTTAGGATTTTAATGTTTTCTTTTGTTTAGGGTTTTAATTTTTTCTTTCATTTTTTTAAGGCTTTTAATGTTTTCTTGATGTATCTACTGTGTTATCATTATGTAGTATCCTTCTTTATTCTGACAATTTCCCTTGTTCTGAAGCTGACCTTAATATTAATTTAGCTTCTTTAGCTTCATTTTGATTAGTGTTTATATTTGATTAATATTCTTTCTGATTGCATGGTATCTCCTCCAATCTTTTTACTTTTAATTTATCTATGTCATTACATTTAAATTGGGTTTCTTGTAGACAGAATCTAGTTGGGTCTTGTTTTATTTATCCTATCTAATGATCTCTTTTTACTGGGGGGCTTAGACTTTCTCTTTAATGTAATTATTTTTATTGGATTTAGGTTTACATTTTATTATTTGTTTTCTGTTTGTCACCTCAGTTTTTTGGTTCTGTTCCCTTTACTGTCTCTTTTGATTATCCAAATGCTTTTGTTTGTTTTGTTTTAATTTCTCTGTTCTATTTTTTGGTTATAATCCTCGCATTATTTTTCTAGTGGCTGTTCTAGAGATGGCAATATATGTGCCTAATCATTTATAGTCTTCTTAGACTTAATGCTTTACCATTTCAAATAAAATGTAGAAGCCTTACAACTATGTAAATTCTTTTATGTTCCCTCTTTATGTTATAATTGCCATATATATTACAATTACTGGCATTGAAAGCCCTGTCAGATATTGTAATTTTCATTTTAATATCAATAATATTGTTTTAAAAATTTAATGCTTATTTTTGAGAGAGAGAGAGAGAGAGAGCGCAAGTGGGGAAGGGGCAGAGAGAGAGGGAGACACAGAAACCGAAGCAGGCTCCAGGCTCTGAGCTGTCAGCACAGAGCCTGATGTGGGGCTTGAACCCATGAACTGTGAGATCATGACCCGAGCCAAAGTCAGATGCTTAACTGACTGAGCCATCAAGCACCCCAACATCAATAACATTTTTAAAGAATGTTTGAAGAAAACTAGTCTGTTATTTTTGCCCAAGTGTTGTGGGTTGAATTATGTCCTTCAAGAAAAAGGATGCTGGGGTCCCAACCCTCCAGTACCTCAGACCGTGCCCTTATTTGGAGATAGAGATAGGATCTTTAATAGGCCATCAAGTGAAAATGAGGTCATTTGAGTAGGTCCCAGTCCAGTATGACTAGCATCCTTATCAAAAGGGGAAATTTGGACACACGACACACACAAGGAGATTATCACGTTGAGGATGAAGGAAGAGATCAGGGTGATGCATCTATAAGCCAAGGAGTGCCAAAGATTGCCAGCAAACCACCAAAAGCTGGGCATAGCTCTCTCTCACAGCCCTCAGAAGGAACCAACCTTGCTGACCCCTTGATCTTGGACTTCTAGCCTCCAGAACTGTGAGACAAAACTTTTCTTTTGTTTAAGCCGCTCAGTGGGTAGTGCTTTGTTATGGCAGCCTTAGCAAACTAATACACCAAGTATTTCCTATTCCTGTTATTCTTCTTCCATTCCTTAAGTTCCAGATTGCCTTCTGGTATCATTGCCCTGCAGACCGAGCAACTTCGAGTGTTTTTTAGTGATCTATCTTCAAGTTCACGGACTCTTTCTTCTGTTATCACTCTTCTGCTGTTGAGCCTGTAATGGGCCGAGTAGTGTATCCCCCAAAATTCATGTTCATCTAGAACTTCAGAATGTGACCTTATTTGGAAATAGGGTCTTTGGAGATGTAATTAGTTAAGGATCTCAAGATAAAATCTTCCTAGATTTAGGATGGGCTCTACTTTCAATGACTAGTGTTTTTAAAAGAGAAAGTGCAGGGATATTTGGACACAGAGAGGCACAGAGGGAAGAAGGCCACGGGAAGAGGGAGCCAAGGGGATGGAGTGATGCTCTCATAAGCCAAGGGGCCACCAAGAGCTGGAAAAGGCAAAGAAGAATCTCCCTAAAGCTTTTGGAGATAATGTGGCCCCGCTGACATGTCATTTCAGACTTCTAGCCTCTAAGACTGTGAGAGAATAACTGTTATTTTAAATCACCTCGTTTGTGGTCATTTGTTTTGGTAGTCCTAGAAGACAAATACAGAGGCCTTCCTGTGAGGTATTTTTTTTTCTTTTTAATTCCAGATTGTGTATTCTTTAGTGTAAAATTTTACATTTGATCCCTTTTTGTGGTTCCTATTTTTCTGCTGATGACTTCTATCTTTTAATTTATTTCATGAGCATTTATCTTTACCTCTTGGCACATAGTTGTAACAGCAGCTTTAGATTATTTATTGGACAATTCTGACATCTCAGGTTAGGCATCTATTCATGATTTTCTTTCCTGATATATACCTGGTCCTTTGTATGTTGAGTAATTTGGGGTTATATCCTGCTCATTATATTACTCTGGGTCCTGTTAAAATCTGTTTTGTTTCTTTTCATAGGAAATCAACCTACTTGGTTTCAGATTACAGGTTTTGTCCCTCCTTCGATGGCCACTGTTTCCAAAATGAAGTGTTTGAAGCCTTTGCCATGCTACCTTCTGTTGGTCACATGCACAACCAGCTCACAGGTGAGCCTGGGTTTATGTCAGCCATATACACGCTTAGAGGATGCCTTCTCCCTTCTCTCTGGGTTTCCCTGCTACTGTCACTTGTGTGCTTCCAGGAAGCCCATTTCTGATTTTTCTGGTTAGAAAGATGGCTTTCTCTTGGAGTTTGTGAAATCATTTCCAGGGAACAGTGATAGCCAGACCATCTCTTAAATAGGGTGCGTGTGTGTGTGTGTGTGTGTGTGTGTGTGTTATGTTTAGGCACGATGTCTCCATGGTTTCTTTGAGTAAATGTGAAGGGTGTTTCACCTTACCTACCTAGATTAATGAATGTTAGTTTAAGAGTTATTAACACTGGTGACAGATTATGGCCTTTATACCCAAGGCTCTAGCTCACCTCTTATCCCTGAGAATGAATTCTCATCACTTACCATAACTCATTCAAGGTTTGCTTTTCCTCATGCTTCTGGACAGAACAGGCGAGATAATCACCTGGATGTGGTGGGAAGGGACACTTATCTGTGAGGACTAACCTGGAGGACTGCGAGAGGTGATGATAAGGTTCCGGTGTGTGCACAGCTCTCCACAGTCACATTTTAGTGGAAACACAAACACGTCCTGCAGGGTTAGGCAGGAGCAAGGATCCAGGCAGGAGCCCATCCTTTTTGAGTACCCTGAAAGAAGAACTGATCGTGGCACAATCCTCTCTGCCTGGTCTGGGCCAGGGGCCCTTGCAGGGGCAGAAAGCACCTGGCTTAATCTTCTGGGGATGATGGTGGCATGGGCTAGTACTTTAGAAAAAGAGCTGGGGGCAGTGGTAGCACTTCGCACTTGACTTTGTGGGTTCAGCGGGACCGGTCTGGCAGTTAGTGATGAGACTCATGGAAGGGGGTAAATGAGGTAGCACCCTGTAACAGCACTCTTGTCGCTGATGCTTTTCTTTTGGCGTACGTTCACCTCCAATAACAGTGTGACTCCAAAAGGCTCCAGCACAGGTGCAAGAGAACGGAGGAATTGAATAATGGCTCAGAGGGAGCAGTAGAATTTTTTTCTAGTGACTGCTCTCCCTCCACCTCCAACGTCAATAACGCAGTGACTTGACGGATGTTTGTAGCTCGCTGTAGCATTTGGTTCCAGCTGTGCACATGGCAAGGGCAGCAGTGGGAACATGGTGTTTCCTGCCTGCTCGTCACGTTCAGATGGGTGAGAACGTCTGTTTAAGTATGGTCTGTGTGCGTGGGTGTGTGGCCTATGTTTGTGTGTCTAAACTTCTATTTGTGAGGATTATATCACAGCCTAGGTGCCCAAGCTAACGAGGCATGTAGTTTTTTTTTTTTTTTTTTTTTTTTTTTAGTCAAGTCTGAAAGAAAGAAAGAAAGAAAGAAAGAACGAACAAGTAAGCTATTAATACTACCTCCTACCCAGTTTCCTCACTCCCTTAGATGAAGTCAACGTACATTTTTGGTGTTGCCTGACACTTTAATTACAGATGTAAATTCAGGACAAACAGATCATTTAGCTTAAGCAGCTTTCATTTATTGGTAAATTGCCTAGCTGACAGTTATAAATAGAACATCTCTCACTGTTTCCATTTTTTTTTGTTTTTAGGAGAAAAAAATCTATAGAGAGGTAATAAGAGAGAGAGAGACAGAATATGAGAGAATCCTAAAATGAACCACCCCTATACTGAATCCTATCCCTGAACTAGTTAGGATACCTCAACTAAATCCTGATTTTGGGAAGAAATGCTAGCCACCTTAGGCCCCTTCTTCTGGGCCTTTTATGTCTTGGATAGTATAATCGAAAGTAATACCCATTCATTCACTAATTCTTTCATTCAGTCATCACAGAAACATTTATCAAATATCTATGCCTGTGTGTCTTACATTTTGGTATTACTGGATTCCCCAGGTATTCATTAAAAACATAAGTCCTACTGTAGTCCTGTTGAATCTCCAAGGGGTAGGTCCCAGAAACCTGAGTTTTGGAAAGGCTGTTTTATGTTCTAGGAATGCAAAGGTGAACAGAACAGTCCTTCCCCCTTACTATGCCATCATTCAAGTGAACAGGTGAGCTAGTGCAATAAAAGTTTACCCAAGCCATGGAAGAAATATGCATAGGCGCCCATGAGACAGAGTGGGACCTCCACCAAGGAGAGGACACAACTCCAGGCTGGCACCATCAGGTAGTGCCACGTTGGCCCTCCATCAGTCATGGGGAAATGTTCAGTATTGTGTAGAGTGTGCCTAACGCTTTCTCCAATGCAGTAGCATCAGGTGTGGAATGAAGGGATGCGCCTGGCCCTCTACTGTCCTGCCCTCGCAGCGACAAGCGGACTAGAAGGACAGGGGTATAGGGAGGATCTGACAGCTCGCCAACGCTTTCATTTCTGATGAGCCTCTTGGAGGTTTCTCTTTGTCAGTGTGTAGAGGACGGACACCCTCAGAAAGATAGTTAGAAAGCTCACTGGGCTTATAGTCAGGAAACTCCAAGTCCAGATCTGACCCTTACCCTGGGCAATCTACTTAACCTCTTTCAGCCTTGTTTTCTCCATCTGTAAAGTCGGGTAATGTCTACATTGCAGAGTTGTTTTTGGAATTATATAAAAAATATGTAGTACATAAACTGCTCAGCATTGTGCCAGGCAGGGGGTTAGTGCTAATGAAAAGTATTTATTTTTATTAATAGTAGCAATCGCAATGGACCCCCACAGGTGACTCCTTGGCCACGAAAAGTCACCCTCCATATTACAGTGGCTCTCAACCATTCTGCCTCAGATCCCTGAGGACTGTGTCACCCTCCTGGCTGTCCCACCAGGGCAGTGATTTTTAATCTGGGGCACTTCTTTGTAGCTTAGGTTGGCCTCATCAAAGTCCTCAGGTCATTTGGACACTCTCTTCCTGCCCCCCGCTGGGATTTACTGCTTAGAGCAGTGAGTCTTGAGTGTGTGTGGGTTAGCATCTGCCGAGGAACTTTGTTAAAATACACATGCTGCATCCCACCACAGCCCTGATGAATCATAACTTCCCTGGTGGAGCATTGATAAATGTATTTTACATTCCCGGGCAATGCTGATATACAGGCCTGGGTTAAGAACTATTATCTTTGTGGATGTCTCTCTGCTTAATGCTGTCTCATTCAGCTAGCACAGCACTAAAAATTCTCGCAAAAAATAATGGTGTCCACGTGGCTTTTCAAAGCTCAGATAGACAGACACCGTGTGTCCAACTAAGGAGGTGATAAGGTGCATGTATAAGAGGAAGAACTTGGCACATGAGGGCCCTGTACACAGCCCTGCCTATGATCATACTAGGTACTTAACAAAAGATAGCCCTTGTTGTTTATTGGTCTCAGAGACCTTAGTTCCTTGAAACACCTGTTTTCATTCTAGTAGAAGACTCTAAACCTAGGAATTGCGGAACTCACTGGCTATTTGGGAAGCATTTAGAAAATGGGACAAGAGGTGTCGTACACAGGCTGGCAGCAGAGATCCAGAAAGGAAAGCACCGTGGCCTCTGTTTGCATTTTCCTTTTTGCTTCTGAAACGAGACAGGGAGAGCATCATATTAGCAGCTGGTGCGGACATGGACAGTGATGGCTGTCCGATACTCACTCCCCGAATGTGAACAACACCGTGAGCCCCAGACTGCCTCAGGCTTTGCTTTTGTCTTTCTTATCATTCATACTTGAAGTCAGGGGCTCCTGGTCGCTGTGCAAAAATGAGTATAATCACATTTCCAGCCGAGCCTACTGCAATGCTTCTGCCTCACCACGAGACTCAGAGCCGAGATTTGAGTAGATGGGAAGTGAGGGACTCAACAGAGGGAGGAAATTCTGTCTTTTCAGCCCACAGAAGAGGGCATTTTTGGCTCCTGAGAATTAAGACTGGTGGAGAAGTTCACCCAACTGCATCAGAGATTGGGAGATAAAGGTACTGAAGTCAAATGAGACATCTGTGAAGTACTTTCAAAAAATAAAGACTTCATGACAATGTATGGCAAGAGCTTCAATAACTATCACTGGTGCAGGCTCTCAACGACGGTTGGGGCTGAACTCCACGCTCAAGGTCCTTAATTTGTCCTTAGCCCCCAGCCAGACCTGCACCCTGCCAGGCAGAGAGGTGATCTGTTTGATCTGGAACTTCCAACTTTGGTGACTACATATTCTGCTTTATCGGGTCCTTAAATAAAGGCAACTTTTCTTTAACTTTTCTGTTAATCTCTCCTGTTAACAGCTCCTATCGCCCTGGGCTTACCCTTAAACTGCCTGCCTATTAGAAAAGTGCAGACAGCACAATACAAGCTGATACTCTAGCAATTGTTAAGATCTATTGTAGGACATCCAGCATGCTGAGAAAAACTAGCCATTCACCTCACTCCATGCTATTCCTATCAGAAACAACGTGGAAAATATTCTCTTCTTTTGGCCAGCACTCCCCTCCTTAACAGAAAGATGATGTGTCTGCATCTGAAATGGGGGCGAGATGGGGTGGAGTATAGCTTTCCTGCCTCTAGAAAGACAAACTCGTTCACAGCAGGCCAGAACTGGTCAATCATTAGGGCAGGGTCCAGGCCTCTCACATTTGCGGGAACAGTGGGCTGTGTCAGTCCAGCATGGAATGCCAGTCCTGGCCTCTGAGCCTGCTAAGCCCTTCCCGGCGTGACTTTACCAGGTGAACTCCCACTCCCGACACACAAGTACATGCTTTAGGAAGATTTCTTCAACGTGGCAAAGTGCACTTTAAAATCTGGGTTCTCCTTTCCCGAGCTCGGACCCAAACTTATCCTGAAATAGGAGAAGGCGCTGTAGGCAAAGACTGCAGAGGCGAAAGAAAGCGCCCGGCATGGCAGCGGTGACGACGAGTTGCCAGCAGGTGTCAGTGCGCCCTCGCTCAGTCGTGGCGCGCGGCCTCCGCCGCCAAGACCCCTCCTCACCGCGTTCTAAGGAGGTGCGGTCCAGACCCGCGACGGCCGGGTGTCCCGCAGACTACTCTGCGGCTAGAACCACAGGTGGCCTCCTCTTCCCCAAGCGGAGCTCCGGACTCGGGCGGGTCCCGCTTCCCGGGGGTGCTTCCCATTCCGCAGCTGGGGTTCGATCCGAACCTGTGCCTTCCTTTCTCACACCAGAACCCCACTCACCTCGCCGCCAGGAGCACTTGCGGTCGAGGGTGGCCTGGCCCAGGACTAGCGTGCTACGGATGCTACTTGTACCCGTGGCGGCTTCTCCCGATTCGGGCCCGGGTCCCCAACTCTCTTTCCTCCCAGGACCCAGCTGGATGGGGAGCACTCCCGGGTTCCCGCTGCTTTCTGTTCCTCGGGCCCGGAGCTGCGCGGCCAATTCCCAGCAGGGGCCGCTTCCACTCCCGGGGCACGCTCTTTAAACCCCTCGCTCACGGTACCCGCCTCTCCAAAGCGCCCGTCCCGCCAGGGGGGCAAGCGCTCCTCAAGGTCCCGCGTGGGGCGCGGGCGCTAGACCCGCGGAGGGGAGGCGCAAGGGGCGGGGGAGGGTCGGTTTCCCACGTGGGGGCTGACGCCGGCTGCTCGGCAACGCTGGCTTGATCCTGGGGCTATAAAACCAGTCCACGGTGAGCGCGGCGGAGCAGCAGAGGCTCTGGCTTCGGTGCAGACGCCCAGCAGCCGGAGCGCTGCCGCCCGGCCACCCCCAGCAGCTTCTCCCCCTAGCCCCGCGTTCCTGCCCCAACTCACGGTGCCCTCGGACCCCGGCCCGTCCGGCTGGGCTGCGGCCAGCGCCCGCAGCTCGCCGGGCCAACGCCCAGAAGACCCTCTGCCTCGGCCGCGGCTCCCGGCGGGCCGGTCGCCCACCTGCCCCGGCCCACCTGAGGACGGGGGCGTCTTCATGCGGCCCGCACAGCGCTCTCCCCGCCGCCGTCGCCGCCCCAGAGCTCCGCGCGCTGCGACCCAGCCCCAGCTGGGCACGCAACTTTGGAAGTCCGGCGGCGCTCCGAGAGGCGGTAGAGTCCGCACGCTGGCCCCAGCCCGGGCCCGGCCGGCACCGCCGCGTCTGGGGGAAGCGGGAGAGTCGGTATTCGCTTCGGGGATGTAAGAAGACAGGCACGAGACCCCAGGCCCGCGTCAGCGCCCTTCGGCTGCCTCCCGGGGTGGGGGCGGGCCCCGCACACGGTAAGACCTCTTGCTTTCGCTCGGGCTCAAGAGTCAAGACATAGATATATTTTTAAAAATTTTCCGTCATCCTTCCAAGTCATCAGGCCACCGATGGTTTTTGTTCTCCCTTCTTGAAGGATCTCTCTCCCTTTCCCCATCGGCTCGACCTACTCTCTCCCGCCGCTTAGAAATAAAACTTGTGCTGAGCTGGGAAAGAGAAGGCGCCCACCACGAGCGCCGCAAGCGCAGGCCGGGCGCCGTTCGCGGGAGCCGGGCCCATGGGCTGCTAGCGGCTCTCCAGCTCCGGCCGGCGTCCCTGCGGTCCCCTCCCCATGTGAGGCGCGTGAGGGCGAGCGGGGCGCGGGAGGAAGAGGAGGACCCACGGGCGCTGGGCCGGAAGGCAACTGGCAGCAGGCCCAGGCAAGCGGGCATCCGCGTTCATGTTCCGCCAGGAGCAGCCGCTGGCCGAGGGCAGCTTCGCGCCCATGGGCTCCCTGCAGCTGGACGCGGGCAACGCGAGCTGGAATGGGACCGAGACGCCGGGGGGCGGCGCCCGGGCCACCCCTTACTCCCTGCAGGTGACGCTGACTCTGGTGTGCCTGGCCGGCCTGCTCATGCTGCTCACGGTGTTCGGCAACGTGCTGGTCATCATCGCGGTGTTCACGAGCCGCGCACTTAAGGCGCCCCAGAACCTCTTTCTGGTGTCTCTGGCCTCGGCCGACATCCTGGTGGCCACGCTAGTCATCCCTTTCTCGCTGGCCAACGAGGTCATGGGCTACTGGTATTTCGGCAAGGCGTGGTGTGAGATCTACCTGGCGCTCGACGTGCTCTTCTGCACCTCGTCCATCGTGCACCTGTGCGCCATCAGCCTGGATCGCTACTGGTCCATCACGCAAGCCATCGAGTATAACCTGAAGCGCACGCCGCGCCGCATCAAGGCCATCATCGTCACCGTGTGGGTCATCTCGGCCGTCATCTCCTTCCCGCCGCTCATCTCCATCGAGAAGAAGGGCGGCGGCGGCGGCCAGCAGCCGACCGAGCCGCGCTGCGAGATCAACGACCAGAAGTGGTACGTAATCTCGTCGTGCATCGGCTCCTTCTTCGCGCCCTGCCTCATCATGATCCTGGTCTACGTGCGCATCTACCAGATTGCCAAGCGCCGCACCCGCGTGCCGCCCAGCCGCCGGGGTCCGGACGCCGCCGCCGCGCCGCCGGGGGGAGCCGAGCGCAGGCCCAACGGCCTGGGCCCGGAGCGCGGCGTGGGCCCCATCGACGACAAAACCGACCACCTCCCCGCCCTGCGCAACGGTGCCCCCGGGGAGCCCGCGCCCGCAGGGCCACGCGACGCTGACGCTCTGGACTTGGAGGAGAGCTCGTCCTCCGAGCACGCCGAGCGGCCCCCGGGGCCCCGCAGGTCCGAGCGCGGTCCCCGGGCCAAGGGCAAGCCCCGGGCGAGCCAGGTAAAGCCCGGGGACAGCCTGCCCCGGCGTGGGCCGGGGGCAACGGGGCCCGGCGCGTCGGCGGCGGGGCCCGGGGAGGAGCGCGGCGGGGGCGCCAAGGCGTCGCGCTGGCGCGGGCGGCAGAACCGCGAAAAGCGCTTCACGTTCGTGCTGGCCGTGGTCATCGGCGTGTTCGTGGTGTGCTGGTTCCCCTTCTTTTTCACTTACACGCTCACGGCCGTGGGCTGCTCCGTGCCGCGCACGCTTTTCAAGTTCTTCTTCTGGTTCGGCTACTGCAACAGCTCCCTGAACCCGGTCATCTACACCATCTTCAACCACGACTTCCGCCGCGCCTTCAAGAAGATCCTCTGTCGGGGGGACAGGAAACGGATCGTGTGAGCGCCGGGTCCGCGACCCGCCAACAGACTGGCGCCCACTGCAGTCAGCGGGGATCGAGGGGAGCGTCTATATAGCCCAGCACACTGAAACCCGGGTCCTGCCTGCTCCGTGTTTCCTGGCCCGGCCTTGCTCCGTGGCCTCTGTTCTTCCCTCTCAGGGAAAAGGCTGAGAGGGTCGCCGCGCCCCCCCCCCCCCCCCCAGTTGTTGTTAGGGCCGCTTGTGACTTGGAACGATCTTCCTGGGTTCTTGGGCCCTCCCTAATCAGTATTGTTCCCTAAAGGTATTTTCACCTCCCCTGAGTCCAGTTCTCAATGTCGATCAGAGCAAGCAAACATTGGGCCCCAGAGGGTACTGCTCACAAAGGATTAATGAATGGGGTTACCCAGCCCTGGCTAATTGCTCTCCCCCTTATTCTAACTCTGTTTTTAACAAATGCTCAGGGCAGCCCTGCCCATCCCCCCATCCCCCACTGTAAATACACACTATTTTTGATAGTACACGCTAGGATCCCCAATGTCTGGGCTTTTGATGCTGTTGGAGATGCCCTTGAGGCTGATACATTGTCTTTGGTTCAGGCCAACCCCCTTTGTAATGCAAGTCGTTTTCCAGTGCTATTACCTCCTGTGTCCTTTTCACCAGCAACTGGTGACTGTCCCTTGGGCCTGGACCTGCTTTGAGATATCCTGAGGGGGAAAAGATTTCTGTCCATTTTTTTCCTGTGCCTAACAGCATAATTGCCTTTTCCTATGTAAATACTACAAGGAAGGACCAAGACAGAAGTAAAGGAACCTTTCTGCCGTGCAGCAGCCCTGTGTATAAAGCCATTATCCTCTGATGCACCCTTCACCCCAGCAACTCACTTTAAAAGTATCTCTTTCCTGTGTCCCTCCCTCCCTCTTTCCTTCCTTCCCTCCTCTCTCCAGGGCCACTGCTTGAAGAATATGTATGTTTCTATCTTGTATGTTTCTGCACCTGCCCCTCCCTCCCCAAAAGTGCTGACTGCAAGAAATCTTTTGGCTGCTGTTTTTAGACGGAGGAGTGGAAATTATGTGGAAGAAGCAAACCTGATACAATTTGCCCAAGGTAAACAGTTTGAAAAGACAAATGAGCCTGCCAAACTGTACAGTTCCTGCCCCAAGAGCTCTTAGGTATCAAAGTGTTGTCCTTTCCCCCCTGCTTTTCTGGTTGAGATCATGTCATTGATGAACTCCCCAAATCAAGGGAGAAGGGCAGAGACCTCGTGTTTACATCTGAGTTTCTACGTGTTTTAGACAGAGACTCTCTAAGGCCTGCGCTCTTATTTCACTAAAGACAAACTAATGTCAGCACATGTTGCTAATGATGGTGAATTTTTTTTAATAAAAAGTTTACAGGTCAAATGTGAAATAAATATGAACTAAATGGTTCTGTTTGTTATCTGAGTTTCGAAAGCTTTGAGGCTCTGGGAACATCTGATTTTATATATATATATATATATATATATATATATATACACACACACATACATATATATGTATGTATATATATAAATTAAATAGTACATTACATTATAAAACACTTTTGAAAGTGCCAGCAATAACAAGGATACCATTTACTAAGTGTTTCTTATGTCCTGGGCACTATGATGAGCCCATCATGGGCTCTGCTTCATTTACTCTCCCCGCAAAACCTATGAGGTAGATACTATTTTTATCTCCATTTTACAGGTGAAGAAACTGAGTCTCAGGGTGCAAGTGCTTTGCTCAAGGTTAACAAGTGGTGGAGATGCATCATACCCGGCTTTATCAGGTTCCAGGGTCTGTACTCTTAACCTCAGAGCCTTGCCAAAATTACATTGACACTATAGAATGCTCCCAGCAGTGAAGTCTCTGCCTAAAGTGTGCTATATACACAAAGTATGGGATGTAGCCCAAGTGTGTGGATACACACAAAATGTTACATACTGCAAAGTGTCTGTATGCCCTAAAGTGTGTATATACCTCAAAGCATGGGTATACCTTAAAGTGTGGAATATACTTCAAAATGTATATCACACCTTACAGTGTGATAATATGCAACATGTGTCCCAACATGTGGGCCCTCTGTGTATGGCCCAGAGTGTGGCATGTGCACAAAGTGTAGTATAAACACCGAAAAAAAAACCCCATATATTGGTTGGTGGCTTGAACTGTCTCTGGCCAAAGGCACGGATCCTTCCTATTGTGTTTCTGTAGTATTGAGTTCCACTCTGCTGTCTAGGAGGGCTTAAGATCCTCACCCTACGGTTCTGGTTATGTGACTTTGAAGCTGGAAGGGCTTTTAGAGATTCAGGAACCCAACCCCTCGTCTTCAAAGAGGAAGTGACTTGCTCAGGGTCTCACAGTTCCGGGTGACAGATCTCTGCACCCAGGCTGCCTCATTCAGATAGGAACAGCCGAGCAGTGTGGAGTGGTTCTGTGCATATGTATAATCAGATGAGGCGCTGATGGAGAGCCACTCATGGACGAGCTCGTCTGAGGCAGTCAGGGGACAGGTCACGGTTTAGGAGGGTAGAGTTGTAAGGCCAGCCACCTCTCACACATGTGCACACAAGGGCAAGGGTGTGTGTGCAGGGGTGGGAGAGCAGAGAGCTCTGGGAAGTGATCTGGGCCCTGAGGGGCCTGGGAGAGGGAAAACAGTGGTTCTGAGGGGTCTTTGTTAGAGGGGGGAAGTTCCTGCCATCACCAGGCCTTCTGAGCTGCAGAGAGAAGAGTGGGCAGGCCCTTGGCTCCTTGCCCAGGGGCTTCATAAGCCATGGCCTTTGGCAACAAGGCTGGCTGCCTGGTCTGGAGCTGGATCCTGCTCCCCACCCCCACTCAGCCTGTCTCTTCCCTACCACCCCCCCCCCCCAACTCCAGGGCACCTATCGCCCCAAAGGCAAACAATGCCAGACAATAGGCCACCCTGGCAGGCCCTCAGGAACTGGGCTGTGTGTCCCAGACAAAGGGACAGATATAAACACTGCTGCTGTTGACTGTCTATTCTGCTGTTTGCCCTGCTCTCACCCCTAGGTGCCCTGCTCCCTGGTAAAAGGGGAAGTGTGAGCAATAGTGCCACGCAGTGCAGGCCTCTGGTGTCACCCCACATCCTCATTCCAGCGGCAGAGAAGCCTCCAAGATGGATGGGGCTGGGGAAAATAGGGGAAACAGGGCTTGGATGCTGGGGTTTTGAGTTCCTGATGGACATCCCTGCTTGCTCACCGCAGAGGGCTCAAGCAACAGTCTGCAGAGGTCTGGGGTGGGGAGGGGATCTGAGGAGGTGAAAGGGCTCCTCACAGAGATCTTAGCCGAAAGATCAGGAGATGACTCACCCCACAGCTTTCTGTCTGCATCTGATCCTGACTATCTGGGCCCAGAGAATCTGTCTTCGCGGCCACATCTCCTATTTTATGTAACTTTGGTTGAGGTATCAAAACCCACTGGCTTTTGGATCTGAAGTCTGTCTTGCCAGATTTACTCCTGTGAGGTGCCTTGAGTTGGGGAAGGGTAGTGCCCTGTGTGAGCCTGGACACAAACACAGCCTTCTCCCCCCAAGGCTTTGTTCATGGTCAGTTTCTGCTACGCTAACAGGCTGGAGGAGAGAATGGGAAGCGCTTGGGCTCTCCCTCTCTGTGAGTCTATAATCGAATCAGAGTTTGAGAGCCAGAAATGTCCTCCTACGTCTTCAGCCCCCACGTTGTGCTGTTCAGGGACCTGAGACCCTGACAAGCTGATCGACAGTGTGACATCACAGTCCCTCCAGCAGATCCTCCCGGCTCTCTGTCCGATCACAGATATTCAACACGAATTCTTTTCTGTGGTTCGATAAGGGAGTTGCTGATAAACCCCAGACACCCCTCTGTGCCTGCTGTGTGCTGAGCAGCACGCCAGGCACCGCAGGGCGGTTCTCTTCTTTCCATGCATGGGTCCTGCAGAGCCTGGCACTTGTCTCTGTGGGAGGCAGTGGAAATTAGGGTCTTCCCTGCACTCTAGAAGCCTTAAGGCCATGTGGGGAGACGGGAAGTGCCTGCAGGAAGCATCAAGTAGCCATTCAGCAGTGACAGTGTGGTGGGGGGCAGTGGATATGCGTGCCCACCAAGGGCATTGGGCATCTATCTGTCTGTGCCAGGTGTGTGCAGCGAGGGAGAGGACGCTGTGGCTGGGAGCTCAGGGGGTTGGATGTGGGAGGCAGGGTGTCAGGACTTTGGCTGAGTGAGGAGGGGCGTGAGCTCCTGTCCCTAGTTGAGTATACCTGTCAGGAAGCCTGCCTCCCCACCTCAAGGAGAGTAGCTGGATCCCAGTCTCCAGGCCCCTGCCCTTGCCGGAGTCAGCAGCCCATATCAGGCGTGGCGGTCAGGCCTCTGCCCTGGGCCCCGCCACCCCTCACAGTGGACCTGGGAGTCTGGGATGAAGGAAGGGGAGTCTTCCGCAGCACGGGGTGTGCCTGGGAGGGAGGCCATGTGAAGGCACCAAGCACAATCACAAACACCAGGGTTTGTTTTGAAAATAACATTGATCTCTTTGATTCCCAGAAATCCTGGGGTTTAGAGTACAAAAATGGAACAGAGTCTGTTGGAAGGAACCTGGACCTGAGCATTAGGAGGCCTGGGTTCTAGTCCCACCTTTGCCTTTTACTAGTGGTGTGACCTGTGACCTTGGGCAGAGCCCTTTCTGAGCCCCTGTTTCTTCACTTTTTTTTTTTCATTTATAAAATGAAGAAGGTTGGTCTAGGTCAGTGTTACTTAAACGTGTGTTCCATGGAGTTTATGTAACTACAAAATCAATCTCAATCTCTCCCCCTCTTTTTCCCTTCCTCTCTCACATATTTACCATCCGTCTCTCTGTCCATCTGTCTGTCTATCAACTATCAGTGAAATACTGGGTTACGTGACCTTTAGCAGGAAGCTTTTCTTCAGGTCCTGTCAGAGCCTCGGGATTCTCTGAGAGGAGATCATATGGTGGGTTGTGTTTCGCAAACTCCCTGGACTGCAGAATTCTATTTTTCAAAGAGCAGCTCAGTGAATCATGTTCACTGGAACACTTGTTGGGTACTGTTAGCCTAAGAAATCACACTGGGCTTTTCTGTTGATCTCTTTTAAGATTCTAGAAAATGCTGGCTTTACTTTTTCTGTCCTGCTTTTAGGTGAGGCACACGGGGCCGGGGGCAAGCCATAGGTTTTCCTTGGGGATGCTGGGGACTCTAAGAGTTGTGAGCCTCACTGAGGCTTGGGGTGGAAGTGAGAGTTTGGTGTGAATCTCAAATGTGGGCTCTACCTCTGTGTATGTGTGCCCATGTGAGTTGTGTGTGTGTGCACACAGTGTGAATGGCTGTGTGTCCATGTGTGAGAGTGTACATGAATGTATTTGTGTGTGCACGTGTCTCTGTGTGCAAACAGGTTAAAAACCTCTTTCACAGGGATATTTTGCTCACCAGGACCTGGGGTGGAAGCATCGGGGGAGTTGAGGACAAACGTGTATGTACTGGAAGAAGAGGTCACACAGAGAATTAAAGGGGAGTGTAGTGTGTCATCGATTCTGATAACAATTAGCCCCTCTCCAACTTGTGATTTGTCTCCTCCTCCTCACCGCCCCCCCCCCCCCATGCTGGAATGTGGATTCCCTACCAGGGTAATGGAGCTGAGCTAGAAGGAGGACGGGATGATGGAATGTGGACGTTAAAAAAATTTTTTTTTAATGTTTATTTATTTTTGAGAGAGAGAGAGAGATAGAGAGAGAGAGTGTGAGTGTGCAAGTAGGGCAGGGGCAGAGAGGGGTGGAGGGTGGGGACAGAGGATCCAAAGCAGGCTTTGTCCTGACAATAGTGAGCCTGATATGGGGCTCGAATTCGGGAACTGGGAGGTCATGACCCGAACCTGGAGTCGGACGCTCAACCGACTGAGCCACCCAGATGTCCCGGACTGTGGACATTTGGGAGAAGCCAACACTGGTTCTCTAGCAGGTGTTCTTTAATTTTTTTAATTAATTTTTAAAAGTTTTTACATTTGAGAGAGAGAGCATGCACGCATGTGCGCAGCCACCTGAGTGGGGTAGGGGAAAGAAAGGAGAGAGAGAGAGAGAGAGAGAGAGAGAGAGAGAATCCTAAGCAGGTTCCTTGCTGTCATTGCACAGCCCCAGGGGGCGGGGGGCGGGGCTTGATCTCCCGAAGAAGCGCGAGATCATGAGATCACGATGCGGAGCTGAAATCGAAAGTCCCACGCTTAACTTCTTGAGCCACCCGGGCGGCCCTCTACCAGCTGCCTTTTTTTTTTTTTTTTTTTTTTTAGCAGCCGGGCTCTCCTGTTCTCCGTGGAAGGGGGAATTTATTTCATTACGGGGAGTTTTGGAGGGTGTGGGAGGCCAAGCTGGAGTGGGCTTTAAGAAGCTCTTTCCAGCTGTTCAAAGGCAGGAACTTGGGGCTTCTTTGGCATCTATATCTGAGCTAAACAAGATGGCGCACAGAGAAGGTGAGTAAAGAGAGATTGAAAGGGGACTATTTACAAGGTGCAGGCAAGGGGAATCCACAAGCGGTGCTGAAGGACCTTGGGAGGGCACAGTGGGAGCTGTTAGCACCCTCTATCCAAAGGGGTGAGGGGAGGGAGATGTTACCAAAACCATTAGAACCGCAGTTCTGGGGCCCCCCGTCCCCCGCAGCCATGGTCAAAGCTTGTCTGGACGGGGTGGGGGAACCCCGAGAATCAGTACCTTCCCCGCTCTCACTCCCACACCCGAATGGCTGCCCTTAGCCGCAACACAGAGAGCACGGAAGAAAGGGTAAGGGAGCGGCTCCTGGGGACAGCTTTCAAGGGCTTGGAAGAGGGTGGACGACGGCAGGGGCTGTAGCCAGAGGGGAAAATCAGGAATAGCTAGTGTAGGACCCGACACCTGAGAACGGCCAAGTGCCACCACTTTGGGGAACAGACTGGAGGGAGGCCAGCTGCTTGGTTCCTTCAGTGTGGCCGTGGGCTAGCAGCTTGGGTCACTGAGCGGCTCTAGAAGAAGAACACAGGTCCTCTTTCCATCCACTCTGTGTTGGGGTTGTTACGAATATGACAGAGTGTGTATGCATACAGACACCCAGACGTATGTGCGCGCCTGCACACACACACACACACACACACACACACACACACACACCATCCTCCTGGCCTGCTGGTGAGTCAGGTGAGAGACGGCCCTAGGGAACCCGAGGAGCTGGCTGTTGACCAGATTTCTCTAGGCTCTCCTCATGTCTGTGACTTGGTCCCCACATAGGAGGCCAAGAAGCAGACTCTGAGCTGCCCAGCAGTGGCGAGCCATGAGGCAGGGCCTGGTGGGGAGGGGTCGGTGGTCACACCTGTCCGTGGGGTACACTAGGGATTCTGTGGGTCTTTACTCAGCACCTGTGAGTACCCCATAGCCTTCCTTCTTGGAAGATACTCACTGAGCGATTCTTTTTTATGCCCTGGCCTCAGAGAAGGCACGGAGTTTTAGTGAATGATAGATTCCTTTCTTCATTCATTCACGTATTTATTTAACAACTCTGTTTGGGAGCTGTCCCCAGACTAGTCTCACTGATCTTGCTCTGTTTGCGCTCAGTGCTGTGGTGAACAGGATGAGGGGCTTTGCTCTGCCAGACTTCTTTAGGGAGGAGACAGATATAAGCGGGCAGCAGGGAGTGGTTAAGGAGGGTGATGGGGTTGGGGGGTGCAGTGGGCAGTGGGACCTCACTGCCAGGGGGCCCGGCCTGGGCTAAGGCATCAGAGGAGGGTCCCTGGAGAAGTGACAGCAGGATGAGAACGGAGGAATGGGCAAGAATGGGTCTGGCAAAGATGGTGGGGGTGAGAGGGGAAGCCTCGTATGTTCCAGCTACTAGACAAAGTCCACTTTGGTGGGACTGGGTGTGAGAGGCCGAAAGGCGAGTGGAGAAGCGGGAGAGGGCAGGGCCCCTCATACAGCCACCTGGAAAGATTTGTCCTGAGGTCAGTGGGGGGCCACTGGAGGGATTTTAGGGAGAAGAGCACAATCAGATTTTGTTTTAAAATGTTGATTTATTTCTGAGAGAGCGTGAGTGGGGGAGGGGCAGAGAGAGAGTGGAGACAGGATCCAAAGTGGACTATGAGCTGTCAGCACAGAGCCCGATGCAGGGCTCGAACTCACAAACCGTGAGATCATGACCTGAGCCAAAGTTGGACACTTAACTGACTGAGCCACCCAGGAGCCTCCAGATTTTTTGTTTGTTTGGAACGATCATTCTGACTGCACCTGGAGGCTAGTGGGGGGGAGCCGGGCAGTAACCCAGAGGTGACAGTGACCTGACCAGGGTGCTGACAGGACACTCGGGAAGCCAGGGCTCCTGCCTCCCCCACGGTTGCCCAAAGGCAGTGCCAGCCTCTGTGCAGACCAAGATACTGGGATTTCAGAGGGACCCTTGCTTGTGAAGTACACCTCCGATCCCCCCACTCCCATCGTGGATTTCTCTGTCTTTAGAGAGTGGTTCCTGGGCTCAGAGCGTCCTGCTCACGGTTCCGTGAAATCACCCCTCTGAGGGTGAACTTAGTCGCCTCTGTGCTGTGTAGAGGCCTCGTCTCTGGCTGGCTGGCTGTGAGGCCTCGTCTGCACCCTCCCGTTTCTGAACCTCGGCTGCCTGGTGCGTACCACAGGCCAGGGAGGAACGCACGCAGGCCGTGTGCACTGCCCAGCTGCCGAAGCCTAGGTTGTAATGTGAGCTCCGATGAGGGCCGGCAGGCATCCGGCACCCCAGGGATTCTGCTCGGAGTCCAGATAAAGCCCCAACACTGGGGCTGGCCCTGCTGGCTGCTGGGCCTGGCTTGTCCAGGCGTCTCCGGGAGAAAAGCCTTCTGTTTGCAAGGAGTTTGGGGAGCTTGTGATTCGACCCCCCCTGTCTGCTCTGCCTGCCCCAAGAACTCCCAGCTACAAACTCACTGCTCCTGGGGGGGGGGTCTTTTTCCTAGATCTTCCACTTCTTTGTTTGCTTGAAACCCAGTGCTTATACTTTCAACATTTCCTTGCTTGGGAGGGATCTGTCTCTCTCAGGAGTTCCCAGGGAGGGTGCCAGGTCTTGGTGGGAATGGGCTGGTGTCCCTGAGAAGGGCATTTTATTTTTATTTTTATTTTATTTTATTTTTTAAGTTTATGTATTTATTTTGAGAGAGAGCACACGTGTGCACCAGTGGGGGAGGGGCAGAGAGAGAGTACGAGAGAGCATCCTGAGCAGACTCTGTGTGGACAGATCGACACAAGGCTCCATCCCACAAACCGTGAGATCATGACCTAAGCCGAAATCAAGAGTTGGAAGCTTAACCGACTGACCCACCCAGGTGCCCCGGGAAGAGCATTTTAAAGGTAAGACTCTGGAGTTGGAAAGATGTGATTCCGATCCTGGTTCCATCACAGTAGCTTTGATTGGAACCCCGCAGAGACCATTGAGCCTCTTTTTTTTTTTTATTGTAACCTGGAGATCATGGTTGCTGGTGTTTGGGTGGGTTACCCAGGTCAGTGCCTGGCAGAGGCTGGAGGCTCGTGCGTGCCAGCCTTTCCCACTTCAGTGGGAGCTGGAGGCTTGTTCTTGGCTCGTGAAGCCGCTCTGGGCTGGGCCGTGCAGCGCTGGCCAGTTTGGAGGCGGCGGGGGGGAGGGGGGGGTCGGCGAGCACCCTGCACTTAGAGCCACTGTTTTAGGGTGACTTGTGACAAAGATTTGACCTCTCAGGCTCTTAACTCTCTCTTTCCAGCCTTCAGTAGAGCAAGAAAGTGGGACCGGATGAACTCTGAGGACCACGCGAGACCCATGATGACCACAAAGGTCTGTAGCGAGGCGGCCCCGAAAGCAAGGTCTCCCTGCTCCCCTTGTTGTACCGCAGGTGAGTTTTACTGTCTCCTGATTCTGACACTCTTGTTTCTGCCTCCATAACTGCTCAGGCGATTCTCCACGTAGAACGCCCCGCACACTCTCCCCCTGGCTGCTTCTCAAAATCATACCCAAACTTGAAAGCCAAGCTACGCCACAACTTTCTAATTTTAATAGAGGAAAGAGCCTGAGGTTTGGCATCAATTTTTCCAGGGCTTATACCTTGGGTCTGAGTCCCTGCCGACTTCCCTCCTTGTCCCCGAAGGTGGCAGATGCCCACATGGGGCTGCATGGTGAGGGGCTCCGTGTGCTGCAGAGAGGGGCTTCCCACCTCCTCCTCCAGGCACTGCGGGAGGAGCTTTTCACCTCTCTTTCTACTCGTTCAAATGGTTTTGGAGCCAAGGGTTTGTGTCTTCACAACTCTACTGTGCCCGCTTCGGAGGGAACTCTTGGTCAGAAGAGCTTCAGGTGTAAAGCAAGAGGAGAACGTGAGAAACGCAGACATTTTGCTTTTGGAAAGAAGACATCTCCCCTTCCAGCACTCCCCACCCGCCTCCCCCCTTGCCTGCATGGTCTCCCAAGGTCTCCGGCAGCTGGGAAAGAGGAGCTTGGTTGTTGGTGTTAGATGGACATGGCTAGCACCGTAGCTCCATTCCTGGCTGTCTCTGTGACCTTGGACAGGGTGTTTCATTTTCCAGGGTTTCAGTGTCCTTCTCTGAAAAAGGGGTAAGACATTACCTGTTTCCACAGTGTCATGGCTGCAGGGCTGTCATGTCGTATCCACATGTTTATCATGTTTTATCCCTGAGAGTGTGAGTTCCACCAGGCGAAGGACTTGGTTTCTTGCTGAGTCCCAAGCTCTTCCAGCCCATAGTTGGTGTCCAATAGACCTTTGTCAGATGGATGAGTGAATGACACTTAATGTGATGGGGTGCGTCAAGGCCGTAGGTGGGACCATCGGGCACCATGCTGACACACGGAATGGTGGGTGCAGAGGTGAATACATCGTGTCAGGAATGAAATAGGCACACCCTCTGTGTGACCCTCCCCTCATAGGCATGCCTGCTGGGTAGGATGGAGTGGATTATGTTCTTGGAGAGTAGGGGCAACCGTCTTTTGGGGAAGAGCCTGTCTCCAGCTTGATGAAGTTCTCTCTCCTAAAGGTCGTTAAGCAGAGGTGGATCTGGTAAAAGGGTTCCTTCTCTGGGCTAAGGCTGAATCAACTGCCATCTTTGGGTTTTCTGACCTCCCAAGAGCTGCAGTTCTGCTTGGTGCCTGAAATGACTAGAGAATGAAGGCAGGTATGCCAGGGTGTGTGGACAGACCTGAAGGGTGTATGTAGACTCTGGGGCCTGAGGGTCATGGAGGGACCTCCAGAGAGAACACCTTTGTGCAGAGCCTTGTGGGAGGGAGGTGTGTGTGTATATATATGGCGTATGCTATATAGATATAAGTATATATGGTATATGGTATATGGTATATATGATATATATACATCTCGTATGACAGTGGGATAAGTAATTGGGGATGTGGAAAGGGTTTCAGCTTTTAAACCCAGAGAGATGATATATTTAGTCAGGGTTCTCCAGAGAAACAGAAACAACAGGATGTGTGCATGTATACGTTTTTCGCGCTATATCATCTCTCTCTCTTCTTTCTCTCTCTCTCTGTTTTATCTCTCTCTTTCTCCATATGTATGTATGTATGAATGTATTTATGCATGTATGTATCATCATTTATCATATGGATTTATTTTAGAGAATTGGCTGACACATTTGTGGAGGCTGGCAATTCCAAAATTTGCAGGGTAGGCTGGCGGGCTGGAAGCCCCAGGAAGAGATGTAGTTTGAGTCCAAAGGTAGTCTGCTGGTAGAATTCCCTCTTGCTTGGGGGAGGCCAGTCTTTCTCTATTGAGGCCCTCAACTGACTGGGTGAGGCCCACCACATTATGGAAGGCTAACTGCTTTACTCAAAGTCTACTGATCTAAATGTTAATCTCATCTAAAAATGCCTTCACAGAAACATCTTGAGCAATGTTTGACCAGGTATCTGGGGCTAGCCAGATAGCCAAGTTGACCGTCATAAAATTAACCATCACAGATGGGTTCAAAACAAAACTCAGATCTAGAAGTTTGTACTCAGAGCAATGAAGTTGGGGGAGGGGCAGGTGTTCCTGTGCCAGCTGTTAGCCCATGTATGAAAGGTGGTTTCAGCTCAGTCAGTAAGACTGGCCCTGACTCAATGCGGAAGGACAAGAAAGGGGTTAGAAGTAATCAGTTTATGCGATTCAGTGTTTCACAGTCACATTCATGGCGATCCCCTGTGTGTACAAGAGCACACCCCAGCCTTTATTTTGCTCTCTGGATGACTCAACTCCATGCTACTCCCTGTGGAGACTGTGAGGGGAGAGCCTCAAAGTCAGGGGCACTTTGTGCATGCGTGAGTAGCCACTTCTGGGTTACTATTATGTGGCTTGGACCTGGCAGGGTTTGGGCCTTCTGATCACTCTCACTGATCTTCACGCAGCCCTGGGATGAACTCACTGTTCATGGTATTGGTCCTGAAACACTCACTGCAATTCACCTGCCCAACACTGTCATGTCTTACTCTTGGCTGTCCAGGTGACCAATGTGGTCACTCGTTTTCTCATTTTTAAATTTGTTTTGTTTTGGATTTGGCACATGCTGTTGTCTTCTGAGCCTTGGATGTTCTTGATAATGTTGATGATGATGATACTTGCTCAGTAATGGTGATGACTGCTCTCTGTGTCAGCAACGCATAAGAGAACGTCTTGGACGTGCCTCTCTGACCCGGTCCCTAGGAGGGTGACAGGCATGACTCATACTCTGCTGATCACAGCTTTGCAGATGAGCCCTGCACGGCCCTCATGGGGGAGGACCATGGTAACAGTGGAGGCGGGCAGTAGATACAGGGTACTCTTTGCTAGGTATCACCTCCAAGTTCTTTATGGGGTTGGGTACTTTGTTTGACCTTCTTCGTATCCCCAGCTTTCCCAGCACACTCCCAGGAATCTCTCTACACTGGAGCAGAGAGAACAAAGGTGATGGTTTCTATTTGTAGCTCACCAAGGTCATGTGTATGATGATGTCAACATGTGAAAATTGATCTATTTATTATAAATCCTGTGGTGAACATTTGTGGTTTGCCTCCCCAGACCCCATTTCCTCCTCTGCCTCCCCCCACCCCAGTCTGTGTTTGGACACTTCCCTCTTACCACTCTTAGTCTGCAGGGTTGGTGTGGGGCTCCAAGGTAGTCATAGGAGCTAAGCCCAGACCTGTAGGCTACAGCGTATGTCCTACCCTAACTGCGGTGACCAGGTCATTGTCTTAGTCCATTCAGTCCCTTGCTACATAGACTATGATACTATACACAGGGTGGCTTATAAACAGCAGAGATTTATTTCTCACAGTTCTTGGGGCTGGAAAGTTCAAGATCAGGGTGCCAGCATGGTTGGGTGAGGACCGTCTTCCATGTTGAAGACTTTGTTTTATCCTCGTATGGCAGATGGGGCAAGGAACTCTCTGAGGTCTCTTTTATAAGAAGATTGTCTTCTTATAATTTGATTTGTAATGGGATTTTCTAATCCCATTCATGAGGGCTCTACCCTCATGACCTAAGCACCTCCCATTGGCCCTACCTCCTGTGAAGGCCCCACCTCCCCTACCATCACAATGGGGGGTTAGGATTTCAACATACAAATTTTGAGGGGGACATGAACATTCAGATGATGGCAGTTATGGTCCCATCCTTGAATTAGTCAGAACCAGTGAGATGCCAGAAGACGTTTGCTGGAATTGTTGGAAGAGAAGTAGGTGTACGTTTTGACTGGCCCTGTTGAGTCCATCTGTCACCTGGGAGGGACCATGGTAGTTAGAAGAGCTCTGAAAGAGATGGAGCCTTGATGATGCCAATTTAGCCCTTAATTCAGATGTGTGTGAAATAAGACTGACCTCTAGATTAAAAAAAAAAAAAATTTCAGTTGGCTTAAAGTGACAGATTTTCTGTCACTTGCAACCAACAAAAACCTAATGGATATAGCCCTGTGATCTTTGGGTCAAAATCACCTCATCCATATTCTCAAAGGTTGCATGACTTTGAAGTGAGCTTACTTGTTTTGTTTTACTTCTTTTGTAGGTGCCACTTGGTCCTTATGTTCTGATCAGTTCTGCAGTTCCAACTGTGTTGTCACTGCTCTTGGTTTTCAACAGCCTTACATAGTTCTTTGAACTTGTGTGGAGGCCATCACTCCAAATTCAGAGATTCATAGCCCACATGCTATGGGAGCCTACAGACCACGTATATGGGGCTAGGGGTACAACTCCTCAGATGAGTTGGGAGGAGCTGTCAGTCATTCATTGATTCCTGGAATTCTTTCATGCTGTGAGTAGGAGGCAGAAGACTCCTGGTCACCTGGACTTCCAGTTCTGGGGTCGAGTTTACCCTTCATGTGTTTCTGATGAGGACAGAACAGTTGTTCTCACAGCAGTTTCCTGCCTGAGCAAATTGTCTGACACAGTCATCATTACCAAAAGCAATCAAGTTCATGGCCCAAATCCCAACTGTCCCCAAACAGGAGCTGTTGTCACTCTGATTTATTTCATGGCTAAACCTTCCAGGAACTGGATTTAGCTATTGTTGAAATGTGGATGCATTTTTTTGTTGTTGTTGAGTTTTGGGGATATTCTTCTTTGATCTGGTTGGCAAAATGAAACCATATGAGCTAAGAGTGTGGGTGGTTTGGGCTTCTAGCTTTGTGTCCTTATGTTCTGCCTCTTTGCACACTTGTATAGATGTGAGACTTCGAAACTGTGCATTGGTGACTGGGCATGAATCTTATAAGTGTCATTTTATGTCTGTAAATCAGTTGTGTGTAATGTGAGTCCAGTGAGAAATTAAAGAGTGTTGTGGTCAAGAGTATGTACTCTGTGCTCCTTATAAGTGATGCCATACCAGAAAGAGAAAAGTCTGAAGTCCACATTCATTCATCTTGTCTTTCCGAGACAAGCTGGGGTGTCACCAGCTCCACCCATTCCTCTATGTTTCTATCCCCCCACTAATGATCTTTCCAGACTGCTTAATTCTACCACCTAGTGGGATGAATCCTAGATCTTTATCTTGCCATGTTATTTGAGGTGGTGGTGGTGGTGGGGTCTATGTATGCCTTTCCTTTCTCTCCAACTAACCTGAAATGGCTGGGTGGGTCAAGGCTGTGCCTTATTTGTCTACAAAGCAACCTCTCCTGCCCCCACTTGGCATCTATCACAGTGCCCTGCATAAAGAGGGTATTTGGTATGGCTTTGTTGACCCTAGGATCTTTTCTGCCATGGGGATAGGTGATGGTCAATGAGTGTGAAGAAAGAGCCTGAGGAGAGCAGTTAGACGTGGGGGGGGAGGTGTAGGTCAGGTGGCCGAAAGAGAAGGGAAGTGGTCAGTGACAGAAGGAAGTTAACTCCTCCACCATTGTCTAGTCTGTGTTAATGTGCCCCATTGGCTGCACTGAGCCCCCAGTAAAGTGAGCCTGGGCTTGTAACTTGAAGTTAAGCTGGGGACATGGATGCAGAAGTGACCACAGCCTCGTAAACAAGGTGAATTGACCTGCTGATGTGGTACACTTCCCCTAGGCCAGTCCTGTTAGTGGTCTGTGTCCTAAACCATGAGGTGTGAATAACATGGCAGGGCTACTGGCCAAAGAGCAGTGGACAAAGGGCTTGCCCTTGCCCTTCTTGGGCAGAGAGTGTGGAAGGCATCTGGAATTGGTCCCTGACCCTCTATCATCTGCAGCCTTATCATAAAGATCTCATGAGCACAGAGATCTTGTAGATCCCAGCCCTGTTTCCAAAGCAGCTGCATTGAAATGGGACTTCATCCCTACTACCTCTGCCCCAGTGTGACCAATAGTCCCCCTCTGGGAGCCACCCTTCACCCTCAGGCCCTGTGCTCGGTTGTTGACCAGGGAAGAACAAGAGGAATAGCCTTGCCCTCCTCCTCCAATCTGAGATGGCCTGGAGGGTTCTCTTAGATGCTGGATCCCAGACTCGCCTACGTGCATGTGTGTATGTTGTGTGAGAGACACAGAGCAAGAGAGGGTGACTTAAAGTTGAATAGGAATAGGGGCCAGTCACAGGCAGAAAGTCACAGGGAGCACTTCCTCTGTCTCTGCTGTCCTAGGCCCAGCCCTGGGGATGGTGACTCTCCTGGCACAAGATGTCCTGAGCAGGAGAGAAGCACAGAGGGCCCAGGCACTTGTAGGACTCCTCCCTTCCAGCAGTGAGCAGTGTGCTTCAGGGAGAGAAGCCCATGAATGACAGCTTTTCCTTGCTTACCAAGTGTGTGGCCTTAAACAGGCAGCCGGGCCTTGGCTTCTGAGCCGAGCCCCAGGCTCTGTGAGAGGCCCCGGTGCCCCCACTTACTACCCCCATGACTTGGGCACATCATCTCCCTTTGCTTTGTCTCAGCTTCCTCATCTGTAAACTCAGTATCCTACCATCACCCCTGCAGGTAAGTCAGATGCGACCGTGAATGGGGCAGCACTTTGCAAACTGTAATGTTCCTGCCACAAAGCAGGTGATAGACCACAGGGATCCCATGCTGCGGTGCTGGGGGTCTGCAGAGGACATGGGGACAGGGAAGGCTGCTCTGAGGAAGGCAGTCTGGTCCACACAGGAGTCTTGAATCTTTGTCCCTTTGCAGTGGGCCATGAGAAATCAGGAGCTCAGCTGGGCTTTGGGGCAGTGAGTGTAGGTGGCTCAGTGGATGGAAAAACAGGCAGAGGGACCTTGTCTCTTGTTGCTTCCAATTTATCTAGTCACTTGCTCCTCTTCTCAGAGCTGAGTCCTTCCTAAACTGCAGCAGGAACCATGGGGGCCCTAGGACCTTCAAGTGTGAAATTTTTATGGAGGTGGTGCTTGGGGACTCGAGAAGAAAAGCAGCCCTCTGGCATTGTCTCAGTCTTGGCTGCCCCTAAAAATACGATGTGATGCAGCTAATGAGAAAGCACGACAGGCCTGGCTCAGCATGACCTAATATAGCCTGGCATTCAAGCCCGAACCAGGACGTAAATGGGGACTTGAAATTGAAAACACAAGATGTCTCCAATGGGATGGCAGGGAGCCTGCTGTGATCTCGATGGCAGGGCACACAATGGGGGTCTGAGTAGAGGTCCCTGGAGGCTCTGGGTTTACTGGTGTGAATGGGGTTGGGACTCAGTGGAGAGCACCCGCCTGCAGCCTCTTGCCTACTTTTTGGCGAGTGGGTCAGCATCAGGTTGATCAGCCCAGTTAACTCTTGCGGGGAGTAGCAATGGGCTCTGTGCCACCAGGTTATAAACTCCATCACGCCAACCCTTTAGAGAGCAGCACAGACCAGCCCCCCGCTGCTCTCTGGTCCTGTAGACACCCCAGCTAGCCTGGTTTTTGCCCTACATTAAATCTCTGAGAGACTCTGGCACAGACCTTGGACAGTGGGCCACCTTGGACAGTGGATTGAGTCCTAGCTTCCAGTGTAGAAACATCATGGCGGCAACACCAAAGTCTTGTTCTTCCTTTTCCTCACTCCTTCTGCATTGACATGGTCCCACCGCTCAGCCTTGAAGCCAGAGGGCTCAGTGTGGCTCTGCGCTGACTTGTGATTCGGGCCTGGGGAAGGGGAGTGGGGTAAAACATGGCAGGGGAGAAGCAAGGCTTTGAGTGACCGACTCACCCTGTTTGCCCAAGACTCCTGGTTTTGACGCTGAAATTTTTCCTAAATTTCAGGAAACCTCTCCGGCCCGTGGAAGCCAGGATGGTTGGTTATCCTACTGCATAACCTCTCCCCCTCCCCGAACCTGCTCATCATAGGAGCCCAGCGTGCCCTTGGCACTGGTATCCTATGTGACTCACCCAAGGTCATGGGGCTGCCAGCTGGCAGAGCAAGGACTTGAATCCAGAGCCCCTAACTACAAGTTCAGGGCTCTTTGCACCGCCCCCTCCCCCACCCCCTGCTTTTCTCAGGTCACCTGTGAGCTCTCTCCAAAGATCTTGGCCAAGGCCTTTCCCTAGGATGGAAGTGATGGAGGAACAGAGAAGAACTGGTTACCCTTGGGGCGCCTGGGTGGCGCAGTCGGTTAAGCGTCCGACTTCAGCCAGGTCACGATCTCGCGGTCCGTGAGTTCGAGCCCCGCGTCGGGCTCTGGGCTGATGGCTCAGAGCCTGGAGCCTGTTTCCGATTCTGTGTCTCCCTCTCTCTCTGCCCCTCCCCCGCTCATGCTCTGTCTCTCTCTGTCCCAAAAATAATAAAAAAAAAAAGTTGGAAAAAAAAAAAGAACTGGTCACCCTGAGGGAAGGGGTCAAAGGCTCAGGGCTAGAGGACCCCAAGAGGGGAAGGACTCAATCTCTGCCCTTAGGAATTTGACACTCTGGTTGGAAAGGTTCAGCGGGCTTGCCTGTGGGTGCCTGGCCCAGGTGCCACTCAAGGACACCTCTGCACACCTACCAGGAAACAATAGATAAAGGGTGTGGCTTCCCAAGATTGCATTACTCTCCCTTAAAGATTATTCGTTCAACAAATATTGATTGAATATCTGTTCTTAAACATGTTGTTCAGTCTGTCTGGAACACACTCTTCCCCTCCTTCCTCCTTTATCTCTGCCTCATCCCCACACCCAATTCCATCCATTCCTCAGCCCTTAGTTTAATAGATAATATTTATTGAACACTTAGTCTGAAGCATGTTGTACTGTATAACTCATATAATCCCCATGAAAACTGTATGAAGCTGTTGCACCCATTTCATAGATGAGGAAACTGAGTGGTTAACTGGCTTGCCCAGGGATACACAGACCTTAACTGCTAGGCTGGAGTACAGTCTGGCTTATGCTGTCCATGGAAGGAACGCTTCCCTGATCCCTGCCTCTCTGCTTCCAGAGCCTCCATGGTTATTCCCTGTTGGAACACTCTTTGAGGAGCTATGCAATGCCTCCTGTCCTTGTCTGTTTCCCCCCTGGGACAGTTCCTGAAGGGCTGGAATCCTTCTTGCTTTATCCCAAGGTCTAGGCATTTAAAAGGAGCCCAGGGGTGCCTGGGTGGCTCAGTCGGTTGAGCGTCCAACTCTTGATTTCAGCTCAGGTCATGATTCCAGGGTCATGGGATCAAGCTCCATGTTGGGTACTGTGCTTAGTGTGGAGCATGCTTAAGATTCTCTCTCTCTCTCTCTCTCTCTCTCTCTCTCTGTCTCTTTCTCTGCCCCTCCCCCACTCTCAAATTAAAAAAAAAAGATCCTAGTAAATACCTGTTGAATGAATAAATGCATAAGTTGATGGGTGAATGAATGATTTCCTTCAGTGGCTGAAGGAACTCTGAGGCTGAGGTTCTCAGCGAAGGCTTTTGTTCTGTCACTGTGGGGCACCACACACTGGCGGTGCTGAGCCAGGGGATGCTTGATGTCCCAGGATAAACATGACCCTCCTTTCTGGAGTAAGATTGGGGAGCAAACTGATTTTTAAATGCTAACACAAAGTTGGCTTTTTTTTTTTTTTTTTTTTGTAGGGGATATTTTCATGAATTTTTGGGATAAGACTGAGATTTGGAGGAAATTTTGTGCTGTGGTAGCCTCTATAGGCAAGTCTTAGATCTGACCCTCCCACCCCATTGTAATTTCTCCTCTGCTGTTGGGGGTGCTTTGGCAAAAAAACTTTGGAAAATGCTGCTTAGGGGAGTAGCTAGAACCCAGGGCACGGGGGCCATGGTGGTGTTCTGGGGAGGGGCTTGGCCAGGAGCAGAGGCCTGAGATTCAAATAGGCTCCAACTCTCTGCTCCCAGGGCCTGGTGAGCAGACACACTGTGAATGGCTTTGGCTTTGAGTGTGCCAATATCAGTTGAAATAAATGCTTCATAGCCACATCCTGAAGTGCCACTACAGCCTCTTGGAAAACCTCACACTATTTTTAGTCCCTGTAGCTCAAGAAAATGCCTTCTCTTTTCCTCCCCACAAGCCAATTCATTGTTGATTTTGCCCGGGTCTTAAAACCCCGTTCTCCTTTTTAGCTATAAGTGAAACCAATCAGCAGTCGGGTCGAATTTCCTGTCCCTTTCTATTTTCATATCTTGTGTTACTTGTTCACGTGGGAAAAATCCAGCCATCTCCCCATGTTGGGCCCTGTGCAACCTGGCTTCGCATGTAGCTGTGTGATTGCACTGAGTCACGGGGTGGGGGGGGCACACGTGAACGGTGGAGCATCAGGACTTAGGGTTCAAGGAGCCTGAAGGTGGCATGACTGGGGCTTGACACAGGGCTTGTTTATCTCATAAAGCGTCTCCAAGGAGAAGAGGAGGAACCAGGGCCTTCCAGGCTTCGAGGAGTGAAAGGGGTGCCTTTCTCCCTCGGAAGAATTCACTCTGATTCAACAAGAACACTAGGAGACGCTGGGCGGTCATGGTCCTTTGCAGTTTATGAAGGCTTTTTTTGCACTGTTTATATGTCCATTACTATGAGCGGGAAACGAACAGAACACTGTGGGAAAACAGACGATGGAGGGGCAGATTCCTTGTGGGGGTCAGGGAAGACTTCACGGAGGAAGGGACATACAGGGCTGGGTCTAAATAAAAAAGAAGAAAGGGAGAGATGTTCCAGGGAACATCACCGGCAGTCGCAAGGAGGTATAAAAGAACACGTGTTGATAAGACTGGGGAGAAGAGTTGACCCTGAATTTGAAGGGCCACATGTGTTGTTGCCGGTGGTGGGAAGCTGGTGTCTATTTTGTAGGAAGTTCACAGTGGAAGCTGAGCAGAGGCCAGAGCATTCTGGAACGTGTAGGGCTCTGTGCTGGGCACAGCATATTGGACTCCTGTATAAGACCATTGACCTGTTATTTTAAAGGTCTTATGACTACAGAGTGGCCAGGTAGGGGTAAGGAAATTTAATTTAATCCCCAAACAGGGGACAGAACAGGTGCCACCCCTCCTTCATCCCATGCCCGTGGCAGGTACTAGTAACCAATCACAGGATCATTCTCATACCACAGTTGAGGAAACAGATAGAGGTGGAAAGGTGGGCCCAGGGCTCCACCAGATAGGAAGCAACAGAGCCAGGACTGCTATCCACAAAGAGAGGGGTAGTGACTGACGGGCCAGGGGTTCAGACGAACCTACGTGTGCAAACAGGTTTTTCCATTTACTGGTTGAGTGTCTACATGGGTCACTTATCTTCTCTGTGCCACAGTCTCCCCAGCTGTAAAATGGGGATAATAAACTCCCTTTATAGGCTGGCTGGAATGGGATATGTTAAGTGTGAGTTCAGAGCCAGACATGTATTACGTGCTCAATAAATGGCAGCTATTAGTAATATTAATGATACTATTGTTTCTCACTGCTGACATACTGTCTTTCTATATATCTTGCTCAACATCCCGCCCTGTCCTCATTGCAGGGGCCCCGTCTTCTCTATCTTTCAACATGCTAACAAGTAGGCTGGGTGGGAAGTTCTTTAAATAGTCATGGTACAGACAGATAGATGCATGCCTGCTTTGACGTCTCTGTTTGATTCTGGGTGGAGCAAGAGGCTGCTTTGTCCTTCAGCAGTAAAGGACGAAGAGGAAACACAGCTGCAAGGGGCTGGGAACTGACCTGGGGTTTCTGTGCAATCACTTGGGTTTCTAAGAAGGGAATTATCTCGGGACCTTAGCAATATTAACACGTGGCCAGCCAGGCAGCTGCCCAGAGCCCCATCTGTAAGAGGGGACACAGAAACCCCACTGGAAATGTCATATGATGAGGCATATTTAACAGAGTTGTTTTCAGGGAAAGTCCTATGAATATTGGAAGATTTTTCTGGATAAGCTCTTTGGGATAGGGAGTGTTGTCAGTGGTGCACGCTGAATATGTAAGATGGTCCCTACACTGGATGGAGACAACTCTCTGGTGAGCTTTCAATTTCCTGGGTACATTTGGGGCCAGAGCTGAATGGTTTAGGGCAGGGGAGGAGAGGCTGAGGACTACCACCTGGGTCCTCCCTGATCTCTTCTGCATTATGGAGGAGTTAGGCTTTTTTTTTTTTTTAATGTTCATTTATTTTTGAGAGAGAAAGAGTACAACAGGGAAGGGGCAGAGAGAGGGGGACAGAGGGTCCAAAGTGGGCTCTGCACTGACAGCAGGGAGCCCAGTGCGGGGTTTGAACTCACGAACTGTGAGGTCATGATCTGAGCTAAAGTTGGTCGCTTAACGGACTGAGCCACCCAGGTGCCCCGGAGGAGTCAGTGTTTAAGGGGCACCTAAATATTTGCCAGCCTGGGGCAGCCAGCTCTGCTTGGTACCTTCCAGGGCAGCACAGGCCTCAGGGCCCAAGGGACTGCTGTGGTCTCTCGACGGAGGGCCCTCCATGGGAAGCGGGAATCCCCTTCCACCAGGGTTGCAGGGGTCTCTGTCTGGAGCCTGGTCAGAAGCAGGAAAACTGGACAGGGGAGGAAAGAGGGGTGCCAGGCACGCATTCTCCTGCTTTGATGTCATTCACCAAGCGTGTGCAGCCCCAGCCCGTACCAGGCAGATGTTGCAGGAAGTGCTGGAGCTCACCTGGTCACGTGAGAAGAAAACAGGCCCCATCAGGAATTCAGGTGGCCCAGGGAAGTGGGCCAGTGAGTGTGTGCCCTGAAGGCCACTGACCCCGAGGCAGAGGCTGAGCCAGTTTCTTGCCAGGATCTGCTTGTAATTTAACAGGCCCGAGGGCTGACCGTGGGCAGGAGGGGTGGCCTGGCCTGGCTCCCCCTCGTGCAAACGCTTCACACTTTACTTCTTGCTGGAACAGCAACCTCCCTGCCACTGTTAAGAACGTGTGATGACTCTAAGCGTCTGGGCGTCCCCATGGGCTACGAGGGCCGTCCAGCTAGCGCTCCTGTTACCTGGACACTCCTAGAGCGAGTGAACTGAGGCCCAGACAACACAGCCAGCACATGCGAAGCCCCTGCTGTGTGTGCCCGGTACCCTATTATTGCCTTGTACTGCACACCATCTTTAATCCTCGGGACAAGCCTGCAGCGTCGGTTGTTAGAGCCCGCATTTCTCCAGAGGAGGAAACTGAGGTTCAGGTTAAGGACTTAGCCCCAGGTTGGCCAGGGACCCTGCCCTGGTCTGGAAAGAGCCTCCCGTGGGTGACCTACAGCTATATCGGTGATGACGGATGAGCCTTCTATTGCATGGAGTGGCCCTGCCTGAGGGGTCCTGGTAGGGTTTGCAGAATCCACCCCTCCTTAGGTCAGAGAACTGGCATGTGTAGTAAGCCCAGCCAGGCGATGGGGTTGTCAGCCTGTTAGGGACCCAATGGGGTTTTGTACACCAAAGTGAGAGGGAAGCAAATACGTGGTTATTCACAGTGCCCAGCAAGGAGAGGGGGTGGGGCCCCTTCACACAGCACCTTGCAGGCTGTTCTCTTCTGGGGATATGGGGGTCTGAAACACCAGGACCATATCTTTCCTTCTGCTTCTTGGGGTGGGGCAGAGGAAGCGGGAGAAGAAAAGGCAGGCCCTGGGCAAGGGTCAAGTACAGAGAAGGGAGGATCAAAAGGCCAACGTGGTATTTGCTTGTCCCATTTGCTTGCCAAAGGCCACGGGGAAGCTGACTGGCAGCTGGGGCACAAAGCCCAAATCGTCCTCAGAACTTAAGTCCTACTGGCATTCTGGAATTCTCCAGGGGGAAAGGGCGGGGGGAAGGGCTTGGATGGATCCTCACTTCTTTCCTAGCCAAGGGAAGAGTGGCCTTCTTGGGCCAGATAAGGCAGATGGCTACCCTGCCCCCTGCACCCTCCGGGAACCCCAACTAGATGATTTCTTGTTTACATCAGACTTTGCAACTCTCTTCTCGTTCTGCAGGCGAAAGCGGAAATTGGAAGGCAAGCCCTGTGATGGTGAGGACTTGAAAATTGCTTCTAATTTCCAAGTGTGTGGCAGAGAGAGAGACAGGTGCGTGATGATTACTGTGTGATTCTGCCGCTTTGTAGGAAAATTAATCCCGAGGTACTTCTTTTAAAAGTACTTTCTCAAGGTTGTGAACTTGATTCTTCTCCACCAACACCTTGTATTTATTTTGAATACTTCTTGGGGACTTTTACATTAAGCTCTCCTAGCTGGTGCTGCTTGCTTTAGCCTAATGTCAATGTTCGGTTTTATTTTCCTGGGACAAGAATGGCAAATATACCTGATTTTTCATGTGCCACCTCAGCTAAATGGGGGGTGGTGACCCGGAGCTCTGCCTTGGGAAGAAATCTGTGGCTGAGACCAGACTCAGCAGGAAATAGTGCTGTGATTGATTAGTAATACCTACCATGGGCATGGAACAGAGGAATGGTAGCACCTGTTCTCTCCCCTATTTGGGGGTTAAATTTCCTCACCGCTACTTGGCCAGTCTATAGCCATAAAACTTTTAAAATAAAAGGTTAAGAGGTCCATGGTCTCATACAGGAGTCCGGGATGCTGTGTCTGTCACAGAGCCCTACACACTCCAGAATGCTCTGGCCTCCGTTCGGCTTCCACTGTGAGCTTCCTACAAAATAGACACCAGCTCCCCACCGCCGGCAACAACACATGTGGCCCTTCAAATTCAGGGTCAGCTCTTCTCCCCAGTCTTATCAACACATGTTCTTTCAGAGCTCCTTGTCTGGAACATCTCTCCCTTTCTTCTTAACTTTTTAGACCCAGCCCTACAAGTCCCTTCCTCTGCAAAGTCTTCCCTGATCCCCACATGGAATCTGCCCCTCCATCATCTGTTTTCCCACAGTCTTCTGTTCACCTTCCTGTTATAGAAGTGGCTATAGAAGCAGACAAGTCAAGACACAGCAGGCTGCCCCGTGTTAGCCCACAGGGCCGCCACAGGGCTGGGACGCAGGGTGGCTCTGCAGTGTGGCCCCGCCCCCTTCTCCCAGAAGAGGCTGGGGGAAGGTTTATGGAGGGCGCCAACGTGAGGGTGCAGGAACTCTGGGATGTGTTGGGAAGTGACTTGAATTTTTATCCCCATTTGTTCCAGCCTGCCAAGGACACGGCCTAAGTCACCCTCCTTGTAATGAGAGAAGAGGAGGAAGAGCAGTGATTAAATGTGCTTGATAAAACTTCTCTATTTCGTGTTTGGAATAAAAAAGGGAAGGTTGAGATAAAGCAGTGCTTGTTTGGTGTCGTTCATGACACGGCTGAGCCGGGCAGGGCCAGTGTCTCTAATCCTCCCCTGGTGAGCACAGGGGTGGGGCAGCTGGCACCCAGCTGGGCACCCACCCAGTGGGACAGAGATTGGAAGGGCCTTTGCCACCAGTGGGAGGGTGGCAGTGGTGTCACAGAGGAGAAGCCAGAGCCAAGACGTGAGGGCAGAGCGGGAGGTTTATCAGGTGGGGAGGCCGTTCCAGGCAATGAACGGCATGTGCAGGGTGTGGGGCCCCCTGGCTGGAGCTCCATGCTGAGTAGGGGGGAACGTTCTGCCTCAGTTCTCCTCGGCCGGATCCCACCTCCAGAAGGCCGAGTCCCACCCTGTGCTCAGCACAGCGCTGGCCACTGCGGGGGAAACAGCAGACTGTTTGTTGTCCTGCTGGTGTGTCTTCCCCTGGGGGCCTGTTGACGCCCTGTGTGTGTCTGTCCGGGTGGCACGTGACATCTTCTGGAGGTGAGTGGGCTGCGGCCCCGTCTCGTTCTCACACTCTGCTTGTCCGATGAACTGGAAGGGCGGGGAGGGAGGGCAACCCCTCACAAGGCCACTGTCCTAGCCCATCACCTTTTCTATCTCAGAACAGGGCAGGCAGACGCAGAGGAGCAGGTCTAGGGAGGCGAGGGCAAGGATTGGGCCCCAAGCGCGGAGCCCAGAGTATCCCTGGGTCCTGTCCCCAGCTGAGCTGGCTGAGGCCTCCCGCGGCCTCGTTGGCCACCCAGCTTCTCTGCCTGAGGAGGCCTGGTGAGGACTTCACTTGTGTCCTTACCACGATCATCCTCTGCTGACCCTGGCAGAGGCCGTGCCAGGCCCCTGGTGCCCCGCCCTGGCACTTACCCCAAGGGCCTGTCTTCCCAGTGCTCGGGGCCCAGGAGAGAGAAGGGACCCACAGGGAGAGTCAACTAATGCACGTTTGGATACAACCCGAAGCTGGCTGCGAATCACATACACACTCAGAAAGTGTATGTGAGGGGCGCCTGGGTGGCGCAGTCGGTTAAGCGTCCGACTTCAGCCAGGTCACGATCTCGCGGTCCGTGAGTTCGAGCCCCGCATCAGGCTCTGGGCTGATGGCTCGGAGCCTGGAGCCTGTTTCCGATTCTGTGTCTCCCTCTCTCTCTGCCCCTCCCCCGTTCATGCTCTGTCTCTCTCTGTCCCAAAAATAAATAAAAAACGTTGAAAAAAAAATTAAAAAATAAAAATAAAAATAAAAAAAAAGAAAGTGTATGTGAAACGAGTGTCAGTCATACACAGGGTCTGGCCTGACTCAAATGTGTGCCATGGCCGGTTCCCCTTAACTTAGGTCCCAAAGCAGTGCTGCTCACTAGAAATATAATGTGAGATATATATGTAATTTAAAAATGTCTAGTAGTCACATTAAAAAAGTAAAAAAAAAAAAAAAAAGTTGGAATTAAATTTAATAATATATTTTACTTAATCCAACATATCTAAAATATTATCAATTCAGCATGTAATCAATATAAAAATTGTCAATGAGGTAGTTTGCCTTCTTTTCCTCATACTTTGCTTGAACTGCAGTGCATTCTGCACTTACAAGGCATTCCAGGTCAAACTGGCCACATAAGAGGACTCATTAGCGCATTAGCTACACGTTGTTAGGGGTTATTGTATCGGATGGCAGGTTGAGGAGTTGGGGGGGGGGGGGGGGCGAAGACACCAAAGTGTCTCAGTTTCTTCCTCTGTCAAATGGGGCTGATACATACAAAGGGGTAATACATACAAAGGGCTTAGCACAGCCCCTGGCTCAGAAAGCTTTCAGTAGTGTTCCTTCATGGAATGGTTGGTTGTTAGTATGCTTGAGGTGTTGGGTTTGAAAGGGACTCTGACCCTGGATAGGAATGAAGAGGGTGACATGGGAGAAACCACCCATGGGGTCTGCTCCAAGCCTCCCGGACTCCCCAATGGGCCCCATACTCTGAGCACCTCACTGTGGTTCCTTAGCTCTTCCACATGCCTGTGTGGACCATTGCCTTATGCCCTTAAGGGAAGCAACTTTTCTTGGAACTGGCTCCTGTGTCCATCTTGGTGGTGGACCTTTTGTCTCCTGGTCTCCACCCTCTGGCTCTCTAGGACTTTCAATGCCTCCATGGGTAATAAGCTACATGAGCAAAAATGCTAGGGGTGTGGGGCTACTTACTAAAAGAAAGCCCCCCCCCCACGTCCCAGGCACTGCCTCGCTAGCTGTTTTGAGTCATGGGATCCGGTTTATTTGTTCCAGATGACTTCTGTTGAGTGAACACCTACAGGTTGTGCCACGATAAGCCCAAGTCAGGTATTATTCCACAGTTGACAGGTGAGCAGAGTGAGACCCAGAGCGTCTGGGTGACCTGTGCAATCGCACAGTGACGGGCTGAGCCCAGAAGTCAGTTCTGATTCCTTTTTTGTCCCGCCAAGGAGAAAGGCTGAGAGTGTGGGGCAGGACCTCCTGCATATGGCCTCTCACCACTTGATTGCTTTCTCTCCTGTGCACATATGGGGCTCCTTAGGGGCTGTGGAAGTCATGGTGTCCAGGGCAGGGTGACCCAGCCTCACTCCTTGCTGTGGGCTGCACTTTGAATTGTCTGCCAGTCTTCAGCGACTGGTCAGAGTTGAGCTCAATATTAACCTGGTTATTGGTGGGACTGATCAGCTTCCTAGAGAAAGTGATTTCCCTGTCACAGCTCACCATGGGCTGCTGGGCCTAGAGGTGCCTCAACGAGGGGTCCTGGAAGGGACCTCTTTCTGGCCTAGCTATTGCCTTATCTCCTTGCCCCCCGGCCCTGCTTCTTTCTCTGGGTCCCAGGATTCATTCATTCATCCATCTAATACTTATTGAGCACCAACTATTTGCTAGTCACGTGGGACACACTGTGAGCAAAGTAAACATCGATCCTACACCCATGACCTTACAGTCCCAAGAGCATGAAACACTAATCAGACAATCACATGCACAAATGGGCAGTTACAACTGCATCCGGTATCTGGGGTGAAAGCAGGTATCACAGGGGGAGGTCCGGCCTGGTCTGAGCAGTTTAGTGGTGGGTCACGGCATTGGTATAAGTTTTTAAAAAAAATTTTTTTTAATGTTTGTTTATTTTTTAAGAGAGAGATAGAGTCGAGCAGGGGAGGGGCAGGGAGAGAGGGAGACACAGAATCCAAAGCAGGTTCATTCTGAGCTGTCAGCACAGAGCCCAACGATGGGCTCAAACCCAAGAACCATGAGATCATGACCTGAGCTGAAGTCAGAGGCTTAACCGACTGAGCCACCCAGGTGCCCTAAGCATTGGTGTAAGTTTTAAAGCCCCAGGTGAGGTGAAGGTGCAACCAGGCCTCAGAAGTGCCAGGGGGTGAGGCAGAGTATGGGGCGGGGATGTGCTTTGGATTCTGAACTTGGGGGTGCTCTCTGTGGTTTTCTGCCTGTATGACTGGATGTGGGACATTTTGATATGACCTCATCAAGATGCAAAAATTGCTGTTTTAATTTCCAAATAACACACCCAGCAGTTATTGTTAACCCTCATTTATTTATTTATATTTATTTATTTTTATTTTTTTAATGTTTAGTTTTTGAGAGAGAGAGAGAGCAGGGGAGGGCAGAGAGAGAGGGGGACAGAAGATCTGAAGCGGGCTCTGGGCTGACATGGGGTCATATGGGGTTTGAACTCATGAACTGTGAGATCATGACCTGAGCCAACGTCAGATGCTTCCGAGTTGAGCCACCCAGGTGCCCCGACCCTCATTTTTTTTTAACTTAAATGGTCCCTGAGCTTCACTTGAGGGTCTGGGATGGGAGGCAGCTGAGGGAGTGGGGGAGGATGTCTGTTTTCACAAAGCGCTTGGTAAATGGTGAATAAGTTGAAAGCATAACATCAAAATGTTTAAAAATATTAATTTTTGAAATAGTAATATATTCACATGGTTAAAGAAAAGATTGAGAGTGAAAATTCTCCCTCCTACCTCTGTCACCCTCTGTGCCGTTCCTGTCTCCCACCTTTAATAGGCAATCAGTTTTGTTTCTTTTGTTAATTTTAGCTTCTCTTGAAAACACAAGTAAATTAAAAAAATACCCCCCCCTTTTATATGAAAAGTAGCATATTATAAACACTGTTCTGCACTTTCCTCGCTATATATTTTGGAGTTCTTTCTGTATCAGGACATAAAGAGCTTCTTCTTTCTTATTTTTTTTTTCCAAACAGCTGTGCAGCGCCTCATTGAGTGGATGTATGATAACGTCATAATTTACTTAGCCAGGCCCTATTGATGAACATTTGGCCGTTTCCCATCTTTTTCTGCTGTAACAAATTATGCTGCGGTGAATAACCATGTCAGTACAATGTTTGCAAGTCCGTGTGTAGGGTAAATTCCCAGAAGTGAGATTACTGGTGAGGGGGTGCATGCATTTGTAACTCTGATCAATGTTGCCACATTGCCCTTCAAGGGGGCTTTTCCATAAGCGATGTGTGAGGGACCTTATTTCTCCACGGGCTCCCAATAGAGCGGAGAGTTAAACTCTTGGCTTTTGGCCAACTTGCTAGATAAACGGTATTATCTCAAAGAAGTTTTCCCTCACATTTTTCTTACTATGAATCAGGTTGAGCATCTTTTCATATATTGAAGGGCCATTTCTGTTTCCTTTTCTATGAACTGTCTGCTCATTCCCATTTGTGTTCTTGTCTTTCCTTGGCAGTATGTAAGATTTTGCACATTTTAGAGAGATTAGCCCTCTCTCTGTGATATGGGTTATAAATATTTTCTCCCAGATTTTTTTTGCTTTTTTCCATGCAGAAGTTTTAATGTGTATTAGTCAAACTGATCTGTCTTGTCTTTTATGACTTCTGGAATTTTGAGTCTTGGTTAGAGATGTCTACCCCTGGCTTAGACATTTCTTTTTTCTTTGAGTTTAGGATTTCATATTTTTTCACTTTAAAATCTTTGATCAGTTTGGAGTTTATCAGTTGTATATGGTATGGAGCATGGGACCGACTTTATTTTTTTCTGGATGGCCACCCAATTGGCCCATACCGTTTATTGATTCATCCCTATTTCCCCCCCTGATCTGAGATATCACATTTATCAAATACTCAATTCCACATGTAGCTGGGTCTCTTTCTCACATTTTTCTTCTGTTTGATTGGGAGAATTGTCTGGGCATGTGCTGTGACACACTGATTTAATTATTGGGGATATAGAGCATATTCTTCTTCATTAGACATTTCAGAGTTTCCATGGATATTTTAGTTTGTTTATGTCTCTTTTTGAACTTTAGAATCTGATTTTCTACTTCTGTATCTTCCACCCCAAATTCTGTTGGTATTTTATAAACCAATGGTTAGGAGTACGGGTTCTGGGATGAGATCACTTGAGTTCAAATCCCAATTACCATTTACTCCATGAGTTTGGGCACATTTCTTAATTAATTAAGTTTTTTATTATTATTATTGGTTTTTTATTTTATTTTATTTTATTTATTTTTTTAGAGAGAGAAAGAGTGAGTAGGGAAGAGGGGCAGAGGGAGAGAGAGAGAATTTCAAGAAGGCTCCACGCTCAGCATGGAGCCCAATGCAGGGCTCGATCCTGTGACCCTAGGATTGTGACCTGAGCCCAAACCAAGAGTTGGACAGTCAACTGATTGAGCCACCCAGGCACCCCTATTTCTTAATTTTTTAAAGGTTCATATTCCCCATTGTAGATTTCATAAGGCATTGTGTTACGAGAACATTCACATGAAGAGCTCAGCTAGCATTTATTTTGCTATGTTGTAGGTACACTACAACGATTATTTCTGATGTTATTATTCTTACAATCATCAAAATATCTCCATGACAAAATTTGGCCACATCAAGAACATCCATATCTCAGTGTCATTTGTCACTGGTGGGTGGGGAAGGGCAGAGGTCTCCAGCAGCTCATGTGTGACCACAAGATTAGAGTGATGGGAATTCAGGACCTTGGTCACAGAGGGCCCTGGGTGTGTTCTTGCCACCAGTGAGAGAGCCTTTTTGAGCCCGTGTGCCCTGAGATTTAATACATTGCAGCCTCCGGGGACTGGGGGTGTTGCTGGCTGGACATGCTGTGTTCTTCTAAATCTCAGCAGACGACACCCCTCTTCCCTCCTCCCTCCTCTTCCCGGCTCCTCTCCCCAGCTTGGAGAGGTTCTTTGACTAAAGGAGAGGGAGGCCCAAATAATAAAAAGAATGATGAATAAATACAACAACATTTGTCAGTATTTCATGTCTCTTTCTTATCCTGAATCCTCCCAATAACCCAGAAGGAGAAGCTGGGAAGGAGTCTAAGTCAACTTGGCCATTCAACAACCGTCAGGGTTTTGTTGTTGCTGTTGTTAATATAGAGCTTCCAGTGATCACAGTTGGGCTGGAATCCCGCATCTTCTTCTTGCTACTTGGATATGCACGGCAATGAGTGTGAGTCTCAGGCTAGTCTTAGTCTCTGCCACATGAAGACCTGTAGGTCAGTGACTGCTGAAGTGGCATACCTGTTCCTACAAGCTCAGGGTGCTCCCTGCCCTGACCTTGGCACTTGGGCAAGCTCTGTGCATAAGAACACGCCAGGTGGAGGAAATGTTGCTTTGATGGCAGGACCTGCCACCCTTTGAGGCAGATCGGATGACAGACCCCTCCCCCCCAATTAAGTAAAAGGTGGGCACACAGAACCAAAGGAACTCGAATGCCAGTACTCTGCTAGGTGGCTGGGTTTTTGGATTCTTGAACTCCGTTTATGCTAAGGCTAGAATGCCGGACAGTTTTTCCAGCCAGCCCCATTTCCAGAGCCTCTGTCATTTCACCCATGACAAGCATGTCTGCCCTTCATTAGGTTAGTCTACAGACCCTACGGTGCACATTTACATAGGATATTTGAAGCCCTTGGTAGCACCTACTAGGATGTGGATTCCTGATAAGGAACTGCAATTATCAATAATTGCCTTAGGGTGAAGTTGAAAATTAATTCATATGCACATATACATATTTGTTTCACATTGTTTATCCTTATTTTATTAAAAATGTTTTAAAAATATTTATTTTGAGAGAGAGAGAGAGTGTGCGCATGTGCGTGGGAGGAGGGACAGAGGCAGAGGAAAGAAAGAATCCTAAGCAAGCTCTATTCTGTCAGAGCAGAACCTCAGTGGGGCTCGATCTCACGAATCATGAACCAAAATCAAGAGTCAGATACTTCACCGACTGAGCCACTCAGATGCCCCTATACTTAAGTATTTTAAATTAAGTAATATATCAAAAATAGGGACATATTTCAATCCTGACCTCACACACAGGGAAATGAAGCCTCAGGAAGGGAAAGCAGCTTGCCCAAAGTCACATAAGCCACTAAGTGGGGTGTCAGGATTGGAACCCAGGTCTTTGCAAGCCCAAAGCCTAGACCTCTGCCTGTGTTTCCATTGTTCTTGGTCATGGAGTTAGTTGGGGGAATGTCAGCCCCCTCCCGTGCCCACAGTAGGCCTGGGAGGGTCCAGGGATGCCTGGGACTGCGTGGGTGTTCTGTCTAGTTTGAGGTTCAATATCAGGAGCCCAGATGTTTGCAGCGCTCAGTCAGATCCCCCATTAGCTTTCTCAGCCATGAAGGTGATATTTTGGTCTTCCTCATTCTCTTTCCTCTTTCACCATTTGTTGAGACCTGGCAGAGAAGAGGGGGATGCAGAGTGGTAACTTGGGGCTTGGTGAGGGGGTGTATTGGTGCTATCCCAGAAGCCCCTCAGGGTGTTGAAACCTTTTTGGAGGATAGTTCACTACTAAGTGAGAGAAAACGAGAGATTTGGAGTAGAGTTGCCAGATCAAATATAGGATGCCCAGTTAAATTTGGGTCTCAGATAAGCAATAATTTTTTTAGTAGAAGTATGTCTTAAATATACCATAGGATACACTTACACTAGAAAAATGATTTATTGTTTACCTGGAGTTTAAATTTAACTGGTGTCCTATATTTTTATTTGCTAACCTTAGTTTTATTTGGCAACCCGAGGCTCTGGATATTTTTCAAGCATGATGCGGGGAGAAGATTAGAAGATGGGGTCTCTAAATCTCTCCGAAGGCCCACAGCTAACAAAACCCCTAGTGGCTGGGCTTGGACACTAAGGGGATTTACTATTAGTCATGAGTCCAGAGACAGGGAGTCCCCTGAGCTCCAGCTCTACCTGCTCTGAGGTTCCCTGAGCTTTGCCTCCAGGATGGCGCCCCTCAGGGTCACTAGATGGATGCAGTATCTCCAGATGCCACATCCATATGGTTGCCATCAGATGGCTGTTGCTTCCCTGCAAGGAACCTTTGACCAGCGGCCCTCCAGCAGGCTTGCATGTTATTGGCCAGAATCACAGATCCAAGCCCAAAGCACCACCATCATTCGCCGAAAACAATCAGACCCACCTCTTGGGGCTTGGCCTCTTCAGAAGCCTGTTAACAGAGAGGAGGCTGTGTACCTGAGCTACCGGGGGTTCTCCAGAGTCTGAGATCACCGCATGCTCCATGGATGGGGAGCAGTGTGCCCTGAGAGCAGCTTCTGACCGCTGACCTCTGCAGGCAGGTGTTCTCCAAGTCGGTGTTTCTCCCAGCACCCCTGGGGGTGCTCATTTCAGATCCCAGATGCAAGGCTTTCAACACTCCCCGGGCTTCAGGTATTCATCCCTGCTTTTCCTGTGGCCCTGCCCTGCCTCACTGGAAATGACCCACATTCTCTGGATTTCTCTGTCCTCTTCCCTGGGCACCTCTCTACTGGTCTGTGAGCACTTCTGTGACGGACATGCTGCTAGTCCTGCGTCCCCACTGAAGCATCTTTGAGAGATCCCTGTGGCCCTTTGTCACAGCCTTAGAAAACTGGCATGGGCACAGTGATCTCCCGTCCCCCCACATCCCCACCTCCCGCAGATGGAGTGCCTCATTTTCCCCTGTAAGGGGTGCAGAGCCCGGCACACAACAGATGCCTGACTGTTGACTGAGTTGTCGGAATAGGCTTGGCTCCAGGAACCGGGGCTGGCGGGGGGTTAGCGCCCAAGACCACGGCCACCTGTAGTCCTGTCTTTGGTTGGTTAAGCAGTCAGTGGAGGCTGCTAGGGCCAGATGTGACAGGCGTGGGTCTAACTCCCTTCTGGGTTCAGAGCAAGAAGTCCCTTTAGAGGAGGCCCTTCATAAAGGGCAGGGTAGGTAGGTGTCAGAGAGAAACTAGGGTGTTCAGGCTAAAGCTGTTAGGCCTGGTAGAGATGGGAGCAAGGCTCATAGGGAGGTCCCCCCTCTCTCCTTCATTTCTGCATACCCCCTGCCCCGGGGCTGAAGGAGCATGAGCCTTAGGCTCTCCGAATTCTTCAGAGCTCTTGTCTCCCCTGGTAGATCTTAGATGAGGAGGCCCCCATCTCCTTGACCTTGGCTCTTGCTGACACAGGTGAGGTGAGGGGGTGCTGGGAGACAGCTGCCTTCACCGCAGAATCCTCTTTCAGACAGACCTAGGAGCTGGTGAGTATTCCTGACAGACTCCAGCTTGATTCAGTTTGATGAGTGTTTAGTCAGAGGTTAATCTGCCAGGTTTTGGGGCAGGGGTTTCTCTAGTGAGATCTAACGCCCACCTTTACTCAGTACTGAATGCCAAGGATCAGACTACGTGTTTTATGTGCTTTAATCTCTTTCAACCTTATGGTAGCCCTGTGAGACAGGTATGATTCTTATTCTCATTCCTGTTTTACAGATAAAGAAACTGAGGTTCTGGGGCACCTGGGTGGCTCAGCCGGCTAGGTGTCTGACTTCAGCTCAGGTCATGATCTCGTGGTCTGTGGGTTTGAGCCCTGCGTTGGGCTGTCTGCTGAGAGCTCAGAGCCTGGAGCCTGCTTCTCCCTGTGTCTCCCTCTCTCTCTGCCCCTCCCCCTCTCATGCTCTGTCTCTCTCAAAAATAAATGAACATTACAAAAACAAAAAACAAAAACACTGAGTTTCTGAGAGGTTCTGTTACCTCACAGATGTACAGGTAGTGAGCAACAGGGCCAGGATTTGAGTCAGGCCTATCTGCTTGACCCGCAAATCTGTCCTTAGCCTTGAGGCACTCACTATCCCTACATGGAGAACAAATAAACTCCCCATTCCCAAGGGGAAGGAGGATAAAAAAGGCTCGCCCTTCCTTCCTCCCTTCCTCCCTTCCTTCCTTCCTCCCTCTCTTCCTCCCTTCTCTCTCTGCCTCTCTCTCTTTCTTTTAAAGTTTATCTATTTTGAGTGAGTGGGGGAGAGACAGAGTAAGAGGGAGAGAATCCTAATGAACTTTGAGATCATGACCTAAGCTAAAGTCAGACGCTTAACCAGTTGAGCTACCCAGGCACCCCAAGGCTGTTTCTTTCCATGTGGAGCCAAAGAGTCCTGTCTAGAGGGTGCACCCACCCAACCCAGCTGCTGGTCCCAGGTACTCTCACCCCAAACCGGGTCCTTCCCTCTTTATTCTGTTTCTCTTCTAGGCTCTCTTCTCTTATAAAGGGAAGGTGGTCGGGGCAGGAGAGGAGGATATAAGGCCATACAAAGCCAGATGTGCTTGGGAAAGAGATGGTTTCCCTTGTCTTCCCAGCTCCTGAGGAGGCTGTGCTCAGTGTGGAAAGAACTCTAAGACATATGCAAGAAGCAAGGAGCACCTGATGGGCGGGTCCTGGGGGATTGTCCACAATGTATAGGGCGATGTCAGAATATTCCACAACTGGTGACTGGCTGTTGGACCAGGCTCCTGTTGAGCCAGGCATTAACCCCTGGATCACTAGACTGTAGAGCAGTCCAGGGGGTCATGGGGGTGGGGCTGGCTCAGAGGGTTCTCGGCGGGGGGGGGGGGGGGTCTGTCTCAGTGGGTATACAGAGTGTTCAACATATGACGAAGCAGTGTGGTTGTCTGAATGTTCTGGCAACATGGCAGCTCTGGCCTGGGAGACTGCAGGACAACAGGTCAGTATTTTCGTGGGGGCCATGCTATTTGGACACGGCTGCTTCTCTAGCCAGCACACGAACTGATTCTTTTTCCCATTTGGCTCCCAAAAGGCCTGATAATGGAATTGAAGAAATCTGAATGAATTGTTTGATGCATCATGACTAAGCTTGCAATGTGCCAAGTGTCCCCCAGGAGAGGTGTTTGGACAGCAGGGCCAGAGTGCTAGCACTGCATGGCTCTTCCTAGGGACAGCCACCCATGTAAGCTGAGTTCTAGAAGTGCTTGGAGGGGTTGGGGAATTGTCACATGCATTTGTGGCACCAGCCTCTGGCCTCTGGCCTCTGATGGTTTCGCTGGCCTGGCTGTTCCTGGTGGCAGACGGATGACTCAGGCCTCACAGCATGCTTCACTTTTGGGTAGCTTCAGAGGCTCCCAAGTTCTGTTACTGCTCCCATTTTGACTTCCCAGGAAGCTCCATATATTGGTCTTTGTTTAACCTTATGGAGGGGCCTTGTAGGATAATTCTCATTTCATTTTCATGGATACTCTAGTTCAAGTATGTTCAGGGAGCCCTTGATCGTTTCTTTTCCTGCTCCCACTTTCCCCTGCCTCCTGCCTACATCCATTCTCCAGGGAGAACATTCTCAATTTTATTAACTGTTCTTCCTGTGGTTTTTATGTCCAGGTTCTTTCACCAAGCTAATCAATGGATATAAGATTTATTTATCTTACCTGACATGGATTCTTTGAAAATCTTGTGTGCATATTAATGTAACAGCCAGGAGCTTTCACTGAGGTTGAGCTGTATGCCACAACACTTCCCGTTCATTTTCTCTTTAATTTCACAAAGACCTTTTGAAACTGATAATGTTAGTGCCCCCCACTTTACAGATGAGGACGCTGAGATTCAGGTGAGGCAAGCACCTCCCTTGTTCATAGTCTCGCAGCAAGTGAAGGGGCAGAGCTGGGACTCTAACTCCAGGCCTGTGCTCTTGACCCCTCCACCTGCCGCTCGTAGTGTGGCCCGTGGCCCAGCAGGTGGTCACTTGGACCTTGTGGGAAATGCTGAATCTCGGACCTCTGCCCAGGATCCCAGGTGATTCACATGCACATTCAAATTGGAGAAGCTCTGGTCTAGACCCCCTGAAAGGACATGGGTCCTGTGACCTCTACTGCTACTGTCTAGAATAGCACCCAAGTTCGGTAGTCACAGCCCCCTTCCATCCTGGTCGATGCTGTCCACAGGCCTGTCTTTGTCCTGCACAGGTCACTCCTTCCGTAGGCATATTTGTCGGAATGATGGGGTGAAGGTTAATTTTTTTCAGCTTGGCCACCGGACCCAGATATTTGGTCAAACATGATCCTAATTGTTTCTATGGAGGTTTTTCGACGAGATTAGCACTTAAATCAATGGACATTGAGCAAAGCAGATTACTGCCCCCATAATGGGATTCAGCTGCATCCTATCAGCTGAAGGCCTTAATAAAAACCACTGACCTCCTAAATAGAAAAAGACCCAAGAAGAGGAATTTCTGCAGAAGACTGCTTTCGGACTCAGACTGCAATGTCAGCTCTTCCCTGGGCCTCCACCCTGCCAGCCCACTCTGCAGAGTTGGGAACCGCCAGCCTCCACGACTGTGGCAGCCAAGTCCGTGAAATCAATCAATCTCTCTCTCTCTCCACATACAGTTATGTTTTATTGGTTCTGTTTCTTTAGAGAACTCTGACTGATACAGATAGCCAAGGACCAGTCAGGTAATTTTATTATTTGGCTGTCTAGTCCCTAAGCTGAACCAATAACCAGGGCCTGCTTTTATAGTGGCTACAACAGGCAGTGTGAGTTGGAGAGTGAAAGAAAATTCCCTGTCATTCCATATTCTCTGTTACTGATGCCTGAAACTCCACCAGTAGCAACTAATTGCAGGGGAGGGGGGGGTCCTGTCTATTTTCTAACACTGTCTGGATAAAAGGCCCCTATACTTTTTCCCCTTACGGCTGCGATCTCTGGATTCAACGCCAAGAGGTTGAGTGGCATTAGATTCCCATATATTAGTCCCCATCAACCTCCCACCTTCGATGTGGACAAGTGCCATATTCCCAGTGGCGGGTAGAGTACTGCCCAGAAGCCTGAGGACTTCTCTCTGGCACCTCACTCTGCTGCTCCTGAGTCCCTCCTATTCAGAAATTCCAAAGCAGCTCCTGGCCAGCTGCTTGGGCTAACCTGATTTCTGGTTTTACATGAACTTTGCATTCACACTCAGCCCCAACCCCTCCACCTTCTCCCATGATTTGGGAGCCACAGGCAGCAGCAGGAGGTGATGGAGGTATGAAATCGCCTTCTCTGGAAGCTTTGGCCCTGCTGAGCCTCTGGGCTGCTTGGACACAGGGCCTGAACTAGACGGTTATACTTGACTTTGATGCTAAACTTGATACTTTCCTCTCCCTGCTCTGAGAATTGGGTGTTAACAGGACTATTTCCTAACACCCTTGAGAAATACCTCTCTGGAGGAGGGATTCTGGGCCCTGGGTGCTCTCTCTGGTGCTAGATCTCAGAGAGCTTCAAGCCATAAGTGCTGAGAGGTCCTGCTTTTAAAGCCGTGAGCAGCCCTGGGTAGAAATCGCATATTCTCTTTCTCTTCTCTGGAATCAGGATTCACAGTTTGGGGAAGACGTGGCTCTAGATTTCAGTGGAGATGGATAAATGCAGAGAGGGAGGCCGACTGTTTCTCCAGGAAATGGGTATTATTTCTGTGCAAAATAATGAGGTGTTCCTCACCAGACAGCCCACAGCATGCTCTGCTTTGCGGAGTGTAGACGGTGGCATACATCTGGACCCATACCTTGCCTAGGTAGTCACACCTCGCCACCTGCCCGCATGCCTGCTGGTCCCATGGTTCTAGATCCTCCTGAGCACCTCTCTCTTTGGTGGCGAAACTCAAGGATGCTTCCCCCTTGACTCTACCTTCTTAATCAGGGAAGATCTGAAGTCAGAGCCACATTCATACCAAACCAGGTAAGAGGGAGAAGGGCTGGGACAAGGGAGAGGCAAGTGAGGCATTCAGTGGTTTGACTACCATGCACCAGGTTGTACTTTTTCATTTAAACATTTTTTGGTTTTGTTTATGTTTGCTTCCTGGTTCTGTAAGTTGATTTTTTTTTTTAAATCAAATTTGCAATTTTAAAAATTGCTTCTTAAAGTTTTTTTTTTTTTCCCCCTCAATCTCATTCTCTTCACTTTTAGCACTCAAATTACAGGTAGGTGGAGCCATATGATGTTGCCCTATTGGTCTTTGGGGCTCTATTTTTTCTTTGATCTCTGTTCTCTTTGTTCTTCAGATTAATAATTTCTATAGGTCTGTCTTTTAGTTTACTGACTCTTCTTCTATCTTCTGTTTGAAGTTAAGCCTATCTAGTGAAACTTTCATTTCAGCAATGATAATTTTCAGATGTGTAATTTGTATTTGCTTCTTTTTTTTTTAAATAGCTTCTATTTTTCTTCCTTATGAGATTCCCCATCTATGTGCTTATTAAGGCAACATTTTCCTTTAATTCCTTGAATTCTGGTTTCTCATCTGGATGCATAGCATGTTAATGATGTATTAGATCTGAGCATGATGGCTGAGTCAGAGGATTAAGGAGGATTCAGTGAGGGGATTGTTTACAAAGGAGTGGGCTGGGTTAAAGGACACTGACAAGTATGATGAAGGACCCCAGGGTTAGTAACAGCAGAATGCCCTTTCCACACCTGCGTGTTAAAGATTCAAGGGAGGGAGCAGTTATGGAACCTGGAGAGAGCTATAGCAAAGGAGAGGGCCACGTGGCAGGAGTTGTGGACTTGTGCAGAGGAGTACAGCCATGACCCATCAGGGAGGTTGTTGGGGAAGAACCCTGACCTGTCTCTCTTTTATCTCCTGATCTCCTGGTAGCACCGGCCCATTGACTGAAACCATCTGGAAGCCAGCTACCAAGGAAAACTGGTTGATGGAGTTCATGGAGTTCAGCCTCCCAGGACACAGAATGGAGCAGAGAAGGGTGGAGGGAGGACTTGGAGGGGCAGATGGAGAGTAGCCAGCATATCATACTAATAATGCTTATGCCCCCTCTGCTCCAGAAGACGGAGTGTCTTCACTCTTCAGAAGTTCATATGTCTAGATAGAGGGGCAGATGTCAACAGGTAACCAAAGCCCGAGACTGAAATGCCAGTATGGAGCAGAGAAGATCGGTCAGCAGGCTGCATCTGCCCCAGGAATGCGGGTGAAATTCTCAGGAAGCTTCCCCCTTAGGTAGGGCTTACTGCTCTCTGCACCTGTGGGGAGAGAGAAAGGATTCTCTCAGCTCAATTGACTTAAACAAGTATTTATTGAGTGCATACTGTTTGTCAAGGGTTGGGCCTCTAAAGATGGATAGACTAGTCACTACCTTTGAGAGATTCCGAGTCCGATGAGCAAGACAGGTGACCAGCACTACATCACTTTCCTGCACTAGGGATGGGGAGGCAAACTTACTTCCTGATTCACCAGCTGACAAGGTGAGACTTCCCTGGCGGTCCTGAGTGTGTGCCTGGGCTTGGCTCAGCTTTGATACAGGAGTGTTTTAGAGCTTTGCCTTCTGCCACCTCTCTGACTTCCTAATCAAAAGGAGAGTTTTGATCTGTGGCCGTTCTGTGAATGATCATGGTCTTGGCACTTGACAGTGTAGACACTTTCCAGTTTGTTCTGCATATGTTGTATAACAGAAGCTCACAGGGCTCAGAACAACTTTGTCTTTGAGAGTGTGAGGAGTGTGCATGAGTGACAGAGAAGATCCCCAAGTGTGTTAGGAGCATGCACTGTAGGTTTGGGGCTCTTTTCCTTTTGGGAGATGTGTGAGAGGATACTTTTCAAAACCCAAACCTGTGCCTTGATGGTATAATAATGATAATAGCCAAAATTGGTTGAGCTCTTCCATGTGCTGGGTGCTTTGTTAATGCTCTACAAGCATTATCTGGATGCATTCTTACCAAAGCCTTAGGAAGTAGGTACTAGGAGGAAAGTGAATCTGAAAGGATTAGGAGACTTGCCCAAGGTCACCCAGCTTATACATGGCAGAGCCAGAATCCCACTCAACTCTGTCTGCCTGTGAAATGTTACCTCGGTGTGCAGGTGCTGAAAGTGGTGTTGGTCTCCAGTTCCGCATCATTCCATGCTCGATAGGATCTAAATCTCTTGTCTTCACATATGATGGATTTACTGACCTTTCCTCCTGCTACCCAGCCTCTCTCTTGATGCATAGAATGTGTGGGAAGCCAGAGCAGACCTCTGGAGGGCTGTGCAACTCAAACAAACCCCCTGAAAAACAAATAAAGTGGAAGGAGCCTGGAGACCAAGGACATTATGAAAGCTGGCTGCCTAATCTCCTCTCCTCTCTCCCCGTGAGGCCAAGAGAAAGAGTCAGAGGGCCAACAGGGTTGATACCAGACATGATGGGTGAGAAGATCCTTATCTTTCAAAGCACAGATGCTCTTCCTTGAAACACAACCCTATTATTCTTTGCTTTTGGTCTGACCTGCTTTGGTAGGAAGCAGGACGGATCAGTCAACCCTCTGGTTCACATCCTTCTCTATTGGGTGTGGTGTCCCCTGGGGAATGACAAAGTCTGTTGACCAGGGGTCCATTCAGTCCTTCATAATATGTGAGGACTCCACAGTTCACATAACCCTTTTATGTTTCCTCTGGTCTTCACAACAACCTGATGTGGAAGGAACTCCTCATCCCTGGCTTAGAGATAAGGAAACTGAGGCCCAGAGATGTCAAGCCACCTATCCAAAATCACCAACCTAAGATGAGTCCCGTGGTTTATTTCACAAGCATCCATTGAGTGCCGGCCAGCTCTAGGTCCTGTGTTAGGAGACTGGGGATGCAGAGATGAGCAAGCCATGGGACCAACCCTGTCCTCCAGGGAGCCTGGGTTCAGAGGACAATGTTGCCACATTTCCCAATCTACTACCTCTGTCTTAAGTCAAACCATTTCCTGAGTACTGTCTTTGTGTGAGACAAGGGGCAGCTACTCAACTACATCATTCCTGTTTTCAGGAGCTTATAGTTTCCTGAGGCAGGAGAATTATGTATGATATAGCAACCAATGCTATTAGGCCAATTCAATGCTGCTTTAAAAATTGAAGACATCAGCCAGCTCTAGCCTGTGGGTGGTCCCTAGACATGTCAGAAAGAAGGTGGGATTAAAGCTATTTTTCTGCAGGATGAATGGTCCATGTGCAGGTAGAGAGGAAATTACACAGTATTTTAAGGAGGAATATCATAACAGCTTAGAGGTAGGAAAGCAGGAAACTCGTTCTGGAGATAGGGAGGCCAGCCTGGTGCAGCTGAGGACAGGAAAGGAAGGTGGTCTTTGTACAAGAGAAAAGGGACATGTGTTGAGTTATAGAAGGAAGTTCTCAACCCGGGTCCTGTGGCAGGGAGAGAGAAGACTGGACTAACTGCTCTTTAGTCTTCTAGTGTCTTCTCTAGCCTTCCAGGCTTAGCACTAGTGTCACCTGTCCTCAAGGCCCTGGACTCAGCTTCAGGCTATGTTGTTCTGAGGTTCTAGTGTATTCTTGCTCACAGGATATCGACAACTCCCCTTGCAGTGGGGGAAGGATACCCAGGATCTGGGTTAGACAGCATGAACACATACCCAAGACCCACATGATCTGGCCCCTGCTGACCTCTCTGACTCTTGGTCCCACTTCAACTTCTACCACTGCCGACTTCACTCACTAAGACCCCACCACACTGGCCTTCTGTCTACCCATCCAGCACACTGATCTCTTCCTGCCACATGGCCTTTGCACTTGCTGTTTCCTCTGCCTGGAAAGCTTTTATTCTAGCCAGGCACATGTCTTTCTCCTTCTGATCCTTCTGTTTTGATTTCAGGTGTCACCTCTCAGAGCGGCTTTCCCTGACCTCTCCATCTAAAGTAGGTCTCTCCCAACATTCCAGTTACTCTGTTACATCACACTCTTGTTCATTACCTTGATAGTATTTACTACCTGCTGTAATTTCCCCACTTATTTTCTGTTAATCCCTTCTAGAATATAAAACCCGTAAGAACATGGACCTGTTCTGTCTTGTTTCCCTTCCAGAATGTGCCTGACATAGTAGATGCTCCGTTAACACGTATTGAATTGATGAATGAGTCCTACTTCTCCCCAGTTTCCTTTGAACATGTTCAGAAAGTATAAAGGGTGGACTGGGCTTGGAATGTCTGTGGACCTGCTAGAATTATGAGCGAGCTTCTACATTGCATTCTTTCCCCCTGGGAAGTAGGTTAGTGGTAATCATTAGTGTTCTTCACCAAATACTTCTGGCTCTTCATCTTCTGGACACTCCCTTGGCCTTTTTGAAATGAGGCAGTGAAGGGGGACTCGTTTTGGTCTCTGAAATATGTGTAGAAGTGACATATGTCACTTCTGACCAGATGCTGTCCTGGGCCTGTCCACCAACATGATGAACATGCACTTATACATTGAGATGGAGGTTCTATCATCAGAGTCTGAATGACTACAATGAGCAGAGCCCTCCTGACCCATGCTGGACACGTAGCAGAAGCATGGAGTAAACTTTGGTTGTGTTAAAAGCCATGGAGATTTTGGACTTTTTGTTACCACTGCACAGTCTAGCCCATGACTGGTAAAGAACCTTTAGTTTTTGTTAGGTTCTCAGAGGGTCTGTTGGCCAAACAAGGTCAAGAACCACTGGCTCAGGGGTCAGCTAGAAAGATATAGAAGTGCAGGGAAGGCAAAACTCATATTTGTTACATGCCCCATTGTGTGCCTGACACTTTGCTGGGAACTTCACAGATATGATGGTGTTTAGTCTCTAACAGCTTTATGGGGTAGCTAATGTGAGCCCCATTTTACAGATGAAACTGAGGATCCAGGAGTTTAGGGCATTACTACTCAAAGTGTGGTCTGCAGACCAGTAGCATGAATATCCCTGAGAGCTTGCTAAAAATGCAGAATTTCAGGCCCTTGCCCAATCCTGCTACATTAAAACCTATGTCCCCAGGTGATTCATATGCACATTAAAGTTTGAGATACATGGATTTGGGGGACTTGGTTGATATTATCTAGCTAGCTTATGGCAGATGTGAATAAGGGACCCAGGCAGTCATTGTTTGAGAGATGGGGATGATTCTTCCCCCCAGCTCCCACACTAGGAGAGTGGGGACAAGGATGTGCAACACTCGGGTCAGGCACCTGAATCTCCCTCCCAGCCTGTGTTCATTGGCTTCACATCTTCAACCACTTTGAATGGTTGATGGTAACTAAAGCTATTTATTGATTTGGAAAACCACCCAGACTGTGTGTCTAGGGTGTGTGTGTGTGTATGTGTGTGTGTGTTCCTTCCAGCTCAGTGGATCACTGAATGAACATTGGTGATGGGCTGGGGTGAGGTCAGATGCAGTGTCCATGGTGGGGAAATCTCCCTTTCAGTATGTGAAATGGGACTAGGAAGCTGGGACAATTCTTTGATAATGGGAGCCACATGTCTTGGTGCCTTTGTGAATGGCAGTGTTGGGCTCCCTTGACTTTGAGCTTGGTGCCTGACTGGACCATGAAGTGTCCTGACTCCCTAGTGCTGAACCCTCCAGATGGTGCTGGGGTCTGCCAGTGGCCTGAACACAATCTTGGGAGCCTGTAGTTCCTGGCTCTGTCTTCAGGGGCTGGGCAATGCTGCTCTGTTATCGTGTTCTAGATGAGGAAGTGACCAGGAAACTGTGCCAGGAGAAAGATTGCAGCTCCCTGGGTACTTGGCCAGGGCGGGGCATCCGGGAGAGGCAGATTCCCGTAGCCCCTGGCCTCTGGCACTGTTATCAGTTGGAGGCATTCATCTTCACAGAGGCACAGGGGAGTTGCTGGGGAAATCGGAGCCCCTGGGCAGAGGAGCAAAATTTGGCTTCTCCCCACTGGAATGACTAGACTGCCCTCAGCTCTTCTCTCGCCAGATATCTAGATTTCCTGTGAAAAAGGTGAGATTTCCTCTCCCCTGGTTAAGATCTGGTTACCCATTCAGCTAAGTGAGAAATGTCATATCACAGGGTGATCAATTAATTAAACAAATATATATTGGGTAGCTGCTGAGTGCCAAGCACTGGGAATACAAAGAATAATAAAGCACTTCGGGTTTGGTTAGGCACTGGAGTCATTTAGATATAAAGAAGAGAACAATAGTGCCTTGTCTTTAGTTGCTCACAGTCCCGGGAGGTAGGGTTTCGCGTTGCTGTGATGTGGGCGATCGAGGTGCGCGAACAGTGTCCCCTGCACCACATGGAACGAGATGACGTTGCAGGGTACTGGCTCAGAGCACCGGCTGAGCTGAGGCTCAGGCCCGGATTCTGGTTCTGGCGCCACCATTTGCTAGCTCAGAGCCACATCTGTTAGATACAAGTAGCGATAGTACCTGGGAGTGAGGAGGAAGGAGAGCTCTGCCCTTGACTGAGCTCTTAGTAGAACCTGAATGTCGTGCTAAGGCACAAGGATTCCTGGAAGTTTGCATCAGCCGGTGCTTGGGGATGTTCCTGGGGAAAGGCGCATCACCTTTGGAGAATCTCATTTATGAGCTGGGGACGGAGTTGCTCAAGGCCCTAGAGCCAGTGGGTGGCAGAGTTGGCTCTGGCTCCTGGGCTTCTGGTCTCTTCCTGTGTTGACTGGGCACTTGCCCCATTTTCCCAAGCTGGGCTCGTTTTTTTGTTCCGATATGGAAATGTGGCTGCAGAGGGGCTGAATGTAACAGAGAGTCTCACGCAGGAGCCCGGCCAACTCCCTTCCCATAGATAAATGGAGCCTGGACCTCCATTTGGCAATCGGCAGAAAAACAAATTAAAACAGAGAAGCTCTCATCTCCTTTCCCCCTCACCCCACTCTGACGGATTTATTTTGGAAAGCGACAGGAGGCTAATGGAATCACTTCATTTCCCTGATAATAAATTACCCCCAAGTGCAATAATTAAACGTCTCACAACAAACAGTTTCCTTCTGCGCAGTCTTCATCCTAGGCTTCTCCGGCTCCGACAGCCCTCCTCCTTCCCCTTCTCCCTCCTGGCCCCTGATCCGCCCGAGATGGCCTGGCCTCTCTGGTGAAATCATTTTTCGTTTTCGGGCCTCGGGATCCTGACCAGGTAACAGAGACTGCAGGAGGGCGCGACAGGATTGTGGGAAAGGAAAGAAAGTGTGATGAGGGAATCAACCATCACACAGGGTTTGAATCCTGCCTCTGCCACTTCCCAGCTGTGTGATTTGGGGAAGTCCCTTAATTGCCTTTGGCTGCCTTTGCTTCCTTCCCAGATGGAGATAATAGGGCTCAGCCTGCAGGGTGTTTGTGTGAGGCTTAGGGGCGTGCCTGGCGCACAGTAGGCTTTCAGCAAAATGTAACTGCTGTGTTGTTTTTAAATGAATATCGTGAGTCTAATTTAAAAAAAAAATTTTTTTTAATGTTTGTTTTTGAGAGAGAGCGACGGAGCGTGAGCAGTGGAAGGGCAGAGAGAGAAAGAATCAGAATCAGAAGCTGGCTCCAGGCCCCGAGCTGTCAGCACGGAGCCTGATGCGGGGCTTGAACTCACAAACTGTGAGATCATGACCTGAGCTGAAGTCAGACGCTTAACCGACTGAACTACCCAGGCACCCCCAGTGAGTCTAATGGTTTTTAACATGCACTGCCCTGAACTGTTGAGAGAGAGAGAGAGAGAGAGAGAGAGAGAGAGAGACAATAGACCAGAACACAGAGGGAGAAGGAAGAGGCGTGAGCTCAGGCGGGTGCCCTCAGACCATCGTAGGGCCGGAGGGAGTGAACATAGCTTTGCAAATGGTGCTCAAACCCTTATATAATCATGTGCTCCACAGCCAAGGGACTGCTCATTTGCCAGTCTTTCTAGCCAGATGTCTGAGGCTTTATAGCAGTCAGAGAGCGGCCAGCTGGGATTTAGAGCCGTGTCTCTATTCCCCAGCAGCTCAGAAGCTGGGTGCCCGGTGCCCGTCTGTGTGTTCGCAAAAGACTTGGAAGCAGCCATGGCACGTCCCCTATGATGCATGATTAATGTACAATCAACTGTGGAATGCACAGCTGTTGGGTATTTTTAAGGCAAATGACTCTAAGATCAAGAAAACGCTGCAAGGTCTGGCGTTGCTGTTACTTATAGACAGTGGGCAAGAGTCAGCCCCGGTGTCCTTCGGACCTGGGGGGTGGGAACAGGGTGTCTAGTGGTGTTTTCAGTGTCAGCACCTCTGGAAAGGAAGGCCTGGTAAAGCAGCCGGGTTCTTATGGTTTCCTCTTGGGTCATCTCACCTGGTGTCGTGGTGTCTAGTCAGTTCAGTTGGGATCCAAGATGGACAAGGCATGAGCCTGACACCCAGTGCACCCAGCAGGGGGTGTTCGCATCTGTTCCTAAGAGGGACAGAGCCTGGGGAAAGTGCTATCCTAGGTTGGGGGCTGCGAAGAGGCATCTGCCTCTACCTGAGAAAGTGAGTAATGTTTCACGGAGAGTGGGCAAAAGGCATCCCCTGAACTGAGCCCTTAAAAATGTTATTTTTTATAGGCGAGGGGAGCTACAAATTTGCTTTCTTATAGGGTCAGCCTACCATGTCGTGTCTCAGTCGCATCATTTAGAGAAGAGATAATAGTTTGTATCATTTGAAAATTAAATGAGATGATGCCCATCCAGCATACTGTCCACACTTGACCCCTCTTGAGCAGGCAGCTGAGTGGAGGGGGGATGGGAAATGGAGTCATGCCCCGAGCCCACCATCCCCTTTGGTTCTTCCCCCCCCGCCCCCCATGCTTCTGACCAGGAATCCTGACCCCTTCTTGCTAGACTTGCTCTCCAGGGTGGCTTGGCCTGAGCTACCTGGAGGGCGGGGGAGAGGAGAGGACTATTGCCTGGCTCCTCCTTCTCAGGGAACTCCTGTTCCTGCCTGCCTCCTGTAAAGACGCTATGAACCCTTTAACCCCTTGGACCAAGAGTATTTTGGAGTGCTCATCCAGCCTGCTTTCCTCTGGTAAAAACAAGGTACCTCTGGGGCCTTGCCCCTGCTCATTTGGGAATGAATGTCTGTTTGTTTCAAAAGTAAAGCTTTGAGGGGCACCGGGGTGGCTCAGTCGGTTAAGCCTCTGACATCGGCTGAGGTCATCATCTCCCGGTTTGGTTCCTGAGTTCCAACCCTCATTGGGCTCTCTGCTGTCAGCACAAAGACTGCTTCAGATCCTCTGTCTCCCTCTCTTTCTGCCCCTCCTCTGCTTGCATTCTCTCTCTTTCTCAAAGATAAATAAAAACATAAAAAAAAAAAACAAAAGAAAGAACTGCCTGTATGGTACAAAAGCAAAGCTTTGAGCTAAGGGAATTTAGCTGGGAACGTGGGGATAATCCAATGACCACAAGTGCTGAGGTTGAAAGCTGCATTAGCCACGCCCTTGTTTAGGCAACCTATGGGATTAGCCGGGTGGGAAGGCAGTGTTACTGATTTACCAAGCCCTGGGTTTGGAATGAGGCTCAGGTGAGTAACCTGAGAGGCTGGTGTGGCAGGAGCAGAGCAAAATCAGTGCAGTTTAGAAATGAAGCAGCCCAAGAGTCTCCTTTATGAGAGGATCCACACTTAGAGTGTAGGGTGAGCTCCCCAGTGTTTCCTTTTGTAATGCAAGTGCCTGATTTAAGCTTTGATTGCTGAGGCATCCACTTCAAAGTCAGCTATCTGAATAAAAACTGTGCCAGCCTCCAGGAAAGAGCTGGCCCTTTTCCCCACCCCCAAGCTCCTTTGTTTTAAAAGCCTTTGGTTGATTTGATAACTGACCTGTTGGCCACTTTTTTCCTCCCTTTTCTTCTTGCGATATTAAAAAAAATTTTGGGGGGGGCGCCTGGGTGGCTCAGTCGGTTAAGCGTCCGACTTCAGCTCAGGTCACGATCTCGCGGTCCGTGAGTTCGAGCCCTGCGTCGGGCTCTGGGCTGATGGCTCAGAGCCTGGAGCCTGTTTCCGATTCTGTTGTCTCCCTCTCTCTCTGCCCCTCCCCCGTTCATGCTCTGTCTCTCTCTGTCTCAAAAATAAAAATAAAAGGTTAAAAAAAAATTTTTTTTAAGTTTATTTATTTTGAGAGAGGGAAAGAAAGAGCCCTTAGGCGTGCATGAGCAGGGGAGGGGCAGAGAGAGAGGATCCCAAGCAGCAAAAAGCCCAGTGCCAGGTTCCATCTCACAAACCGTGAGATCATGACCTGAGCCGAAATCGAGTTGGATGCTTAACTGAGCCACCCAGGAGCCCCACTTCTTGTGTTTAAATTCTCACTTTTATGTTTTAAATTCACCGATAAAGAGTGAATCTGCAAAAACCAGGTCCTCATCCTTGATAAAAGCAGAACCCCAGTCCTGTGCAACCCCACCCTCACCCCCCTCTCTCTTTCTCTACCCATGACCTCGCTGTGTGGCCCCAGGTGTACTGTGTGTCCTCCCAGGACCTGTGAGTAATAAATGTTGTTTTCCAAAGTTTCCTCCTGGGTATTTTTGAGGGCATTGTATCATCATAAAAAGAACCACAAGGGTTGGTCGAGCCACAACATTGGTTTTGAAAGTGGAACCAGGACTCAGGTATGTGCTTCTAGGCATTTCTAGCCAACAGCATCACAATCCGTAGGCTGAGACCAGTGCAACATAGAGAGGTGCCCACGGTTCTCTGCAGGCGCTCAGAGTTCTGTTCTTTCTACTGGGGCAGGTTGACTCTTGCCCTCACTGATGCTGCCTGCAACATGTACCGTGTGTATCCTGGAAAGGAAAAGTATCATGCAGCTGTGTGTCCCAGAACCAGCAAGTATTTGTTGAGAGAATGGACTTGTGTTTGCTCCTTTGATTTAAACTATGGTCTCTAGATAACCTGGTGAAAATACAGATATGTTTTCTGGGAGATGCTGCCGGTTAAGCTGTTGAGTCTATAACACCAGTTTCTTGAATTAGTTCTGGTTCCTTAAGTGGATCCTGAGAACCCCAGCAGGTCATTTTGGTGGCTGGATACAGAAGCACAGGACAGGACTATAGGGTGGGGTTGTTTACAGTTAAGGACCTGCCAGGGAGTCCCAGGCTCCGGAAGGAGAATGGCCTAGTTTAGCATTTTGCCAATCCTGTTGGCAGAGTTTTGGACACTCAAGAGGAGGAATTGAAAATTGTGTCCTTTCAGGATCCTTCCAAATGCAGGTCTCCAGAAAGGAACTGAAGCTGGCCAGCTTGGGACAGTTCCTCCATTGCCATTTTGCCAGCTATTATACTGAAACAATTAAGGAGAAATTGAGAACCAACCTAAACAGCACACCACAGAAAAGTATTATATATATATATATATATATATATATATATATATGTGTGTGTGTGTGTGTGTGTGTGTGTGTGTGTGGTCACACAGCGAGGTCATGGGTAGAGAAAGAGAGAGGGGGGTGGGGGTGGGGTTGCACAGGACTGGGGTTCTGCTTTTACCAAGGATGAGGACCTGGGTTTTGCAGATTCACTGCAAATATATATATGTATACATATATATACATATATATATTTATTTATTTATGGTGTGAGGTGGCTATACTATAGAATAAAAGTATTCTATATATGTATATATATTTTTTATTGTGCTAAAATATGCGCGACATGAAATTCATCATTTTAACCACTGTTAAAACCACTGTTAAGTGTAGATTTCAGCAGTATTAAGTACAATTACAATGTTGCACAGCCATCATTTCTATACCCTTCAAACAACAACTCCCTATTACCCCCTCTCCTGGCTCCTGGTGACCACCCTTCTCTTCCTGTCTGTGTGAATTTGCCCATTCTAGGTACCTCATATAAGTAGAATCATACAATATTTGTCCTTTTATGTCTGGCTTATTTCACTTAGTATAATGTGTTCAAGGGTCATCCATGTGTAGCATTATATCAGAATTTCCTTTCTTTTTAAGGCTGGGTAATATTCCTTTGTATGTGTGTACCACATCTTGGTTATTCGTGTTTTGGTAGACATTTGGGTTGTTTCCACCTTTTGCCTATTGTAAATAATGCTGCTATGAACACTGTTGTGTAAGTATCTGTTCCGGTCTCTGCTTTTGATTCTTTCGAGTAAAAATCCAGAAGTGGAACTGTTGGATTATATGGCATTTCTATTTTTAATTTTTTGAGGGACTGCCTACTGTTTCCCCCCGTGGCTGCACCATTTTTAAATCCCACTGGCAACGCACAAGGATTCCAATTCCTCCACCTCCTTACCAACATGACAGTTGTCACTTCCTATTTTGTTGATAATTGCCACTCTAATGGGTGCATCCATGTATTTTTTTAAGTTGCTTTTTTCTTGGTCACAAATATCAGCAAGAACGAGAGGCAACACATTCTTTAATTTTTAAAAGTGGTAGCTGTCTGATTTCAACAAATAAGCAACACGTTAATGAAGATGCCGCGTGCATACTAACATATAGTCCAGTGAAGCCAGATATATTTAATCATGTGCATGAGTATACAATTAGGCACAGATAGCAAGTGGTTCCTGTAAAGGAGAGTGTCATATTTTATATAGCCAAAATAAGCTGAGTTTTTCCACATTATCATACCCAGCATCTGGTGTGTGTGTGTGTGTGTGTGTGTGTGTGTGTGTGTGTGTGTGTGGTGTGTCTGATGGTTTTTCCTGTTTTCCTGCTTTCTCTCAGCCCCACCCCTAGTCCAATTGGATAAGGCACCTTTTTTTCCCCCCAAGGAGTCAATGCTTCACTTCTGTTTTCTATTCTTCCTTCCTCTTCTTATTTTGCATGCTGATAGGATGGATACAAATAAAATTCTAGGTCCTGAGGTTGAGGTACAGGAAAGAAGTCTAGCAAAGCCACAGAACCAAGTTCATACCCTACCGATGTCCGTTGGCTACCACGTCAGGCCTGTATTAGAAACTTTCTCATGTGTTGATTTTTTGGGATTCCCACAGCCAGGCAAGGCAAATTATGCCTATTTTTACAGATGAGGAAACTGGTTCCCAGATTGGCAAGTGATTTGCCCAAGGTCACCCAGCTGCTAAGCAGCAGAGCTAGGACCTAAACCTGGGTTTTCTGACTGAGTGCTTTTTTTTCCTTGTAACACCACCTGTTCCTTCATAACTAGGTGGTTTAAATAGAAGAATGTGGACAGTTGGATTCCAAGCTGGCACCACGGTATAGCCACCTCACACCATAAATACTCATCATGCTGAAAATATTTACCAGGGTGCCTACTGTGTGCTATCTCAGTGGACATAGGCTTATGTGTTCCTACAAGAGCAGAAATCAACTTTTGAATGGTCTTCGTGCTTTTGCTATTACATAGTTAGCACATTGACTGCATAAGGAAGGTAGTTATATCTGAGACCTGAGAAAGTCTTTTGATTGATGTGGGTTATTTAGGAGACTAGTGCAAGAAAATCCTCCACAGAGGGTCTTGAGTTTTCTCAGTCACACCACCTGTATTGCTGCGATCTTAATGATCCCGATGATGAAGATGATGGCTGATGCTGGTGGTGATTTAGGAGTTACTATTTATCAAGCTCAAACAAAATTCTGGTTTCAGTTGTAGTGACTTTTTGACTAGCATTAAAAGTTATTTATTTATGTGTGCACTCAGAAATATATACTTGGTACTTGATAGGTGCCAGGTACTTGGGATGCAAAGGTGAAAGATGACCAGGTTGTTACTGTAGCCCTTGGCCACCTCACTGTCTATGACAAAGAGGGGAGGCAGACACATAAACCTTCAGTGCACAATGTAAGGAGGGCTTCAGTAGAGAGGGGTACAAAAGGACTATAGCAACAGGGATGGAGTAACAATGACCTCTCCCCACAGAAATCCATTAAGGTTCTACTGAGCAAGGGGCACTAGAGCTGGGTATTGAAGGTTGAGTAGAAGCTTGCACTATGCGGAATTGGAAGGTTACTGTGTGAAGTAACAAGACTGGCAATTTGGCCTGAGGCTAACTTAGTAAGATTTATATAGGGCAGGCTCAGGCATTTGGACTTTTCCCTATTGGAGTTAAAGACTTGTTGAAAGAAGGGTTTTAAATGGACTACTGAAAGCACAGAGCTCCTTTCTGATCCTCACGCTCTCACACTTTTCCAGATTGCCAGGACAACTGGTAAACCTCACATCTCTAAAAATGTTCTCATCATAAGCATTCTATGAACTATAAAATGACTTCCAAATTACTAACGAGATACTTTTGGATTTTGTTTTTAATTTTTGAGGAATCTTCCAAGTTGTGGTGGTTTCAAAACTCTTTCCAGCCCTTTACTTCATAAGCTTCCCTGCTGGGTTGATTATGCTTTTCTTGTAGAGCTGCTCTCAGGAATTCATGAGCTCTTTGCCAGGACATGGTTGGCATACAGGATTTCAATAGCTAAGATTTCATTGAGCCAACTTGCCATTTCACAGATGAGGAAACTCCCCCATGAAGAAGGTGAGTGCCTTGAACAAGGTCTCCCAGCTAGTAAACAGTGGAGCCAGGATTTAAACCCAGGATGCCTGGCTACTGAACCCTATTCTTTTTTTTTTTTTTTTTTAAATTTTAATTTTGAGAGAGAGAGAGAGGTGGGGGGCAGGGGCAGAGGGAGAGAGAGCGAGAGAAAGAGAGACAGAATCCAAAGCAGGCTCCAGGTTCTGAGCTGTCAGCCCAGAGCCCAACTCAGGGCTTGAACCCATGAACTATGAAATCATGACTTGAGCCGAAGTTGGATGCTTAACCGACTGAGCCACCCAGGTGCCCCTGAACCCTATTCTTAACCATGACATTACTCTTCGCCCAACAAAACCACCTAAGTACAGCTCAATAATTCACGATCTGCAGGAAGAGTCTTAGAGTTTACCAGAGAACACTGAACGGTGGAGAGAGCAGAAATATGGAGTTGGATCTCAGGTTTAAATCCTGACTTCATGAATTTTGAGTAGTCAGACCGTGGGCAAATCACTGTACCTCTCTGTGCCTTAATATCTCCCATTTCTAATGTGGAATCAGGACTTACCTTGTGCTAGTATTGCAATGATTGGAAACACTATGCCCAGATCACATAGAGCAGGACCTGGTTCATAACAGCTGCATAGTAAACGAAGGTGATTAACAGCAGCAGCAACAACAATGATGTAATTACGATGAGTTATAATGAGTTTCTTTTGTAGGGGTTTTTTCCTAACTTCAGACTTCTGAATGTTAGGGAGGTAAGTGTTTACATAATAATGGTTGTTAGGAATGATTGTAAATCCTTCTTTTTCATAGGAAATCAGATATAGATATAGATATAGATATAGATATAGATATAGAACAGTGCAGTATAGTATAATGTAGTACATATAGTACATGGGTAGTATAATATAGTATGAGTATAGTACATATAGTATGAGAAACTCCAAGCCAGGTACACCGAGCCCATGAACTTGGGTTTATACTGTATGCAAAGCATAAAAGAACAGGAGGTGGTAGTCTTTCCTCCCTGTAGGAGCTGACACTCTCCCTTACGCTGGCTCCCCACCCCACCTCCCCCCACCCCTCTACTGTTCTTAGATGCTTGCTTCAGAAGTGCTGGAGAGAAATAAAAGTTCCCTGTGAGCGCTGGAGAGCACTCCTAATTCTGGCTAATGAGAGCTGAGAAGACTTCAGGAGAAGGTGGCCTTTGCCAGGCCCTGAAGGACAGGAAGGACGGGCAGAGATGCTGGGGAGCAGGGAAGAGCTGGAGGTATTAGGGGGCATGGGAGGATGAGGGTAAGGACAGCAAGTGGGATCCTTTTTGCAGCTTAGCTGGGGACTGTGGCTCCCAGGAAAGAGGGAGGCAAGGGACCCAGAAGAGACCTGGAAGGAAATGAAGAGAGAAAAGGGGCCGTGATGGGGCCACCTGGCTGAGTCATGGAGACTGGCTGGGGTTCTGGAGATGAGTAATAAGGGCATCAGTGTGGAGCCAGCTCAGGGGTTTTCAGGGTAAACACACAGAGGTGCTTCACAGAGGCTGACAGAACCCGCCCCTAATGCATCCAGGGGACACTAAACACTTTAGTATATTCTCTGATGAAGAATTTCTCCAGCTCTAACCACATTAGGGACACACGGGGCCATGGCTCGATGCTCTGTCTGTCAGATGTCGTTGCCATTTAAGTGAGTGATGCAGAATGGGCCAACCACAGTGCCTGGGTCTGCGGCTGAGGCAGGCAGCCAGGAGAGCTGGCCCCGGAGGTCTTATTTCTTTGGCTCTGTAATCAGATTGGAGGCAGAATGTTTTTCTGTGGCTCCTCCATATAATCTCTCTGTTTTGATACTATTTCCCTCTTTGCCATTCTGTTCCCGTGTCCTGGGGGTCGACATGGTTAACTGCGCTGTCTCTTCTTCTTCCCGATCCACTGCCCATGCAGGATTAGACGGGGTGGGGAGGGGGGCGGTTGGGGATGACCCCACAGCAGCCCATCCTCCATTCTGTACCCAGGGGGAGCCGGGGAAGGAGGAGAAGGAGTTGATTAAATTTCCCAAAGGTACTGAGCCAGGAAGCTAAGGTATCCATGACAGAGACGGGAGTCAAAAGGACCCCAGCAGGCTGGAAGTCAGTGTCCCAGCCAAAATGATGACATTCTGCAGGCATAAATGCAAAAATTGGCATTTAGGTTAAAAACTCAACTAGGTAACACCAGGAAAAAAAATTTCCTGGGCTTTATTTTTTATGAAAGATGAAACATGAACAGATTGTGTGGTAGAGCTTCTTAAAACACTGAATGTAATCTTAGCTCACAATACAGAATTTTACTAGTAGAAAAGAAACCGATAATCATTGCCAAAAAAACTGGAAAATTACAAAGAAATGAGAGACAGAGGAAGAGAGTGAGTGAATCCCATTTCTCACGATCATCGGTTAACCCTTCAGGTTATAACCTATTAATTTCTCTAGACAAATAGACATGGTGTATACGTTATAGTATGATCTTTTAAAGAACACATTTTAAAACTGGCTTTTTTTTTTTTACAACTAAATCTTATAATCAACTTTTAAAGTCATTAAGTATTTTTCCACAACACTATTCTCAAGGGTTACAAAGTATTCTATTTCAGGGATTTATCATGGTTTGTTTTTAAAAAATTCTATTTTGTACATCTTTTCCTCAATTTTTATCTACTGTAGTGAATTCTGGGATGAATAGCACTGGAAATACATTTTTGTGCACACTTTTGAGTATTTCCTTAATATAAAGTCCTAGAATTGGAAGTTCTAAGATTGAAAGGATTGTGAACATTTTAAGGTGTTTCTTTTTCTTTCTGTTTTTGCTTTTGATGTGTGTGGCCAAACTGTTGTGTAGGCTGCCCTACTATGTGAGTACCTGCTTCCCTACATTTCCCCTAGCACTGGGTATTATGATTTTAGAATAACTTGCCAGATTGATCAGCAAAATGTAGTATCTTGCCTTAATTTGTATGCTTTGGATTATTAGTGAGGTTAAGTGTTTTTTCTTTCAGATTTGGCCTTTTTTATACCTTCTTATGAATTGCCTATTTGTGTCTTTTCCCTATTTTTTTCTGCCTGTCTTATCTTTTTCTTGTTGATGTTAAAAGTTTTTAATATGAAGACTCTTAGCCCTTGCTTGCCATCTAGGTTGCAAATGTTTCTTTTCAGTTTCTTTCTTGCCTTTGATTTAGTGTATACATATTTCAGATACTTATACTGCCAACTTCATCAAAAATTTTACTTAATTTTTAATCCATCAAAAATTTAATTAATTCTCTTCTGGTGGCATATCTAGAAAAATCTCTCCTGATCTAAGATTATATGTTTCCCTATATTTTTTCCCAATACCCTTTGGGTTTTATTTTTATATTTAAATCCTCATAGTTTAATTACAATGCAGTTTTTAATTTAATTTTTCCTTTTTTAATTTAAATATTAGTTAATATACAGTGCAATGTTGGTTTCAGGAGTAGAATTCAGTGACTTATTATTTACATATAGCACCCAGTGCTCATCATAGGTGCCCTCCTTAGGACCCATTGCCCATCTCCCAACAATGCAGTTTAATATCTAAATCAAAGGAGGTAAGTTATGGGAAGGAAGATTTTGATTCAAACTGTGAACGGACTTTCTAATGATTTGATGTACAACAGAAGAAAAGGATAGCTGAGGAAATAAGCTGATCTCACTGCTCCTTTTACCAGGGTTTAGGGGTTGGTTGTCATTCTGTAAATGCTCAGTTAACATTTGCTGGATGAATGGTGGAACGAGAAACCTCCGCGGTGCCTTTCAGCACTGCTTCTCTGACTTGGCTCAGTCTTCAACCCGCTCTGTGTCCCAGGTCATTCCAGAATTGGAGACTGTGGTTCTCAGGGGTGGAGCAGGCAGGAGGACAGGATGGCACAGGGGAGAGTGGATACCAGGGCACTGCTTCTCAGATCTCAACTTCCACATGTTGAGGGGAGAGTTGCAGGGGCCATTGCTGTTTGCTGGGCACCGGGATGGGAGGGAGAGAAGTGGAGCAGTCAGTTCTTGGCCAAAGGGATTTAAAGCAGGTTGGGGAGGTGAGGCAGGTGCCCCTGAGAACTGAAGGAACAGTGTGTGTGGTGTGGAGGGAGAGGGCTGTAGGAATGAGGGTCATTGCTGCTGTAGGATCTTAAAAATAGGCAAATGCATTTTATGAGTTGAGTCCCAGAGGTTTGCTCCAAGTGGGTCTCTTCTGAAGGATATTTTGAAGAAGTTCTTCATTCAGGTAAACTGAAGAAATCACCACAAGGGTTAAGAATTGCTTCTCTACATTTTCAAATGACTCAGTGACTCAGGGGAGAAGAAAATATACATACTTGGTAAAATTGCAAATGAAGGAAGTGTGAGTACACGAATGTCTGTACATATACTCACATACAAAACCTATGTGTGTGTACGTGTACATATATATCCATCCGATGTTTGATTTATTGTGTTGTTTGTTTTTAGTGGATAAAGATCATTGTACTTTCCAGATTATACCAGCCCAGGGTAAAAGTAGGCTCTGGATGATAGAGACAAATAAGAATTTCTCTGTGGAAATGCCAGCCCCACTCAAAGTACTCGTGATCATGTCTGCTCTCTTCTTGGTAACCCCAGGCATTTGTCAGCAATGCTGCTCTGGTTTTCCTGTCTCGAGGGTGCCCACAGTGGCAGTTCTGCATGCCCTTCTGTGGCCGTCCCTGCTGTCTGCCATCTGCTGCGTGCCCTGCTGACCAGCCCCAATGAGGAGGAGGAGGAGGTCTGCATCTGGGGGCTGCCTCCATAGCAACTGAATCCATTCAGGGTTCCAGCAATTTTAATGTTAATGCCTCTGTTATTTTACCTTCCATTGCCAAGGTCACATGAGCCTTTGGGGACTGGGTTGGGAGAGGGTTTTATGGGCAGCTGTTGGTGAAACTCCTTCCCCATCCTGACACTGGCTTATTATGTTTGGAGAGGCCTTGGACCACCCCATGCCTGTTCTTCTTTCCTGGACCCCTTGTTTCTTCAGGCAGAGCCCTCTCGTCCAGATATGCCTGAAGTCTAGGATGAACATAGTTTATGGGGCATGCTTACCCACTGAGGACAGATATGGTAGATTCCTCCACAGGCTCCTGAGTCAGCTGCTTTGCCTTGTACCATTTATCACCTGGTCACATGGCTTCAGCCCTTTGGGCCTTAGTACTCATCTGTGAAAGTGAAGATGCTAATAGTACCTCACAGCATTGCTATGGAGACTCTCCTAGTTAATGTAAATGAAATGATTAAACGTGTGCCAGGCAGATAGAAAGGACACAGGTAAAAAAATGTTAGCAATTATTACTGTAATCTCAAGCTCATCCTCCTGTTTCTTAGATTTTGCCCGACTGGACAGTTCTAATGGGCATTGACTCCTCATGGATCCCAAAGGGCTGAAAGAACAAAATAGAGGAAAGCCACTCGAATAGTGGTTGCCATAACATCTATTCAGGTTTTGAGCTTCCTTGAGGATCAAGAGGTGCCTGGCTAGACCAGGTTTCCTTCCCTCTTTCCTGTGTCCTTCCTCAAATATTTTTTTTGAACAGATTATACCAGCCTGGGGTAAAAGTGGGTCTCAGGCTGCTGGATGAATGAACTGGTGCTTAAGGTGGCTACGTGGAGAAGTAACAACTATCCTGTAGTGAATTAATACAACAGGATAGACCTGGTCCATATTCTCACTGAGCTCCAGTTCTTATAGAGAGGGAATAAAGAGACAGATACAAAAAAAAAATTGGGAGAGGAAGTGAGAAAACAAAGATTTATAGGGTGGGCATTGGTTTTGGGCATTAAGTTTTGGGGTGTGCAGACCTGTGCTTTGTCATTTTTAGTGTGACTTTAAGTATCTTGCTTAATCATTTTGAACTCAAGATCTGTACAGTGGGGTTATTAATTACCTAGCTTATGCAATGGGGGTGAGGATTAAAGGAGAGAACTCATATGGTAGCTACTCAATAAGTTTTAGATGTTTATTTATTTATTTATTTTTGAGACAGAGAGACAGAGTGAGCAGGGTAGAGGCAGAGAGAGGGAGACAGAGAATCCCAAGCAGGCTCTGTGCTGAGCCCAGTGCAGGGCTTGAACTCACGAACTGTGAGATCATGACCTGAGCTGAAACCAAGGGTTGGACGCTTAACCGACTGAGCCACCCAGGCACCCTAGTTTTAATTTCTTACCTCCCGCCTGCCCTTACCCTAACAAATGAAACCCATGTCATAAGTTGCCTGCCCATGACGTTGACTTTGGAAGAATTCAGAAGCCATTAAAAGATTGTTTTTAAGAGTCTATCCAACCACATCCTTTCTATAGTGTTTTCTTTTACCAGATTTTTTTTTTCCTTTTTCTTTTCTTTTTGTCTTTTAGAGGATGGGGCTTATCTGTAGCAAGTACAAATGAAATCTGCCATGGTAGCTGGGTAACTTGCTGACTGACTTCTCCTCCTGACTGCTGCTGTTGTGAAATGATGTGGGCAATTGATGCATTTTGTCACTTTCCATCTGTTCCCCCCCTTCTCCATTGGTATTTTTGGAAGAACGGTTAAGTATGTCAACCTTTAAAAAAAGTAATTATTAAATCTTTCTTGTCATCAAGATGTAGTGGGGTTGTGTCACGCATAACTCTTGGCAGCATCTAAATCTGGATTTTAGAAACAAGATGAATTTTTCTCTTGCCCCTACTTTTTTTTCCTTTTGAAAAAGTCCAGCTTCTGTAGCTGCGTGATGCTTACTTCTCAGAGCTTGTCCCAGCTTAACCAGTGGCAAAATGATTTTCCCACTTCAGTAGCTTTGCTGAGGTCCACCAAGCCACACAGCATGGAGTGGTGGCTAACATGAGCTTTGTAAGAATGTTCTTACTTACAAAAAATGGTTTTCTTAACTTCTCATCCCTGAAGCCTACGATGTGGGGCGTCAGCAACGTGCTCATTGGAGCTTGCTGGCTGTCTGGGCTGCTGGCTACCATGGAGAAGTCCTGACTGCCACGTGTGGGATAAGTGCTCGCCCCGTGTGAGCAAATGGAGAGGTACTTTAGGTGGCGTTGTTTCAGCGAGCTGCCCCCATCCCATGACAGCTAGTGTTTATTGAGCACCTACTATCTATGGCATTCTCATTTAATCTCCATATCATCTTATGAGTGTAGCTGTTTAGTGTGGATGCAAGCAGTGGTTAGCTTGATTCAGCTTTCGTTGGTGTCCAAGCTAGTTTTACCTGATGCTGACTTTAGGAAAAATCGTGATAGCTTTAGGCTTTGCAGGATCTAGGTGTTCAAATGACATGATTGGACTCTCCCTACCTCTCTTCTCATACTGCCTTGCCTTCCTTTATACTGGCTTTCTTCCCAGCAGAACTCTTTATGATGTGGCAAAGATGGCCACCAGCAGGTCTGGCTGATATCCCACCAGCCTCAACACCCAAGTAGAAAGAATGTGCTTTGCCTCAGCGGACTGCCTTGGCTTGAATTCTCATTCTTGAACTGGAAAGGGAGACTAGACTCATTGGCAACAGCCAGGTCACGTATGTACCACAGGTTCTTTGCTGGAGGGAGTAAGGTCTTACTCCATTCATAGCATACGGACAGAGATTGGGAGGGGATGGTACTCCCAAAGAAAATCAGGGTTCTTTATCCCAAAGAAGGCAATGATAAGGCATCTACTACAGTTCTATTCTTGGGCCCATTTCATAGATGAAGAGACTGAGGGTTAGAGAATTATTTGCTTCAAGGTCTTAGCACTGAGGAGTGTCAGAGCTAGAATTTAAACTCTGACCCCATCTTTGTGTTATTTTGCCTAATCTGGGGGTCCAAACATATTACAGTCTCTGTTTCAAGGAGTGCCTGTTGTGTCTTTCCATTGGCTTGGATTCCTACAGGTTACTTGTGAACACCTGAAACCTCTTGTCAAACAAGAAGTGAGCCAGTGACACAGGTGGGGGTTTAGAAAAGAGCTCTGCTGTGTGCCGTGTACGTGGATCTGGTTACTTATGTGGTCAGTGGGGCCCAAAGAACTGTAGCACTGTGGCTAGGCACAGAATGAGCTCCTTAGGAAGCAGAGGGGTCACCAAAAAAACTCTTCCTTCTGAACATTGCTTCCTGGGGCCCAGGATCCTTTCCCTTTGGTACAGGGAGCCCCCGCAGTGACACCCGAGAATTTGGGCTGATGCCTCCTCTAGCTGCTGGGGAAAGGGCAATATTACAGTGGCTTCTGTGGTTCTGTCGCCAAGAAGGGGTATGACCTTGGCGCCCGAATATGTCACTAGGGAGCTTTCTACTGGGCCCCGTTCTCAGGGTACAAAGGAAAGACGAAGCATTTGGGTCGATTCTAGTGTCTCACGGCTGGATTTGGCAATTCTCTGCAGTTAAACTAAGACCAGTTGTTCTGGACACTGAGTAACCACCGGGAAGGAAACTCCTTCCGCACACTCCCAGCTGCTTTTCCACAACCCTGCCGTGTTGTGTCTGCAGGTGCTGGATGGAAACCTCTGGTTGCACGGGAGAGGATTCCAGATGGGATGTGCTTGGGCACGTGGTACAGGTGGTGAGAAATGTATTCCCTTCTCAGCTCTCTATCAGTCTTTCCGGTCAGCATCTCCCTGAGACTTTGTCCTTGATGTAGACACACCCTGGCACCAAATCAACTCTATCATGTTCTTGTTAACACCAGCAGGATGGGCCTCGTGCTCTGAGCCTTGGCAGGCAGTAGCATCCAGCTGGGATCCCACGGCATCGCCTTTGTTTTTATTGTATTTGTCTTTATGGCTTCCTTCTGTGCTGGCAGGTGGTACTAGTTTTCTACTCATGGTAGGGATATAAATTTTGTGTGCAAGATAAATTTATTTTTTGGAAAAGAAGGTGAGTGGATTGAAGGAAAACATTCGAAATTGTATGTATCTTAGCTGTATGAATCAGGGTTCAGCCAGGTACCCCGTGGCAGTAGGAGATATATAGGAAAAGATTTATTGAAAAGAAGCAGCTCACATAACACGGGTGACCGAGGTTGTGCGAGAGATAAGCACATCATGGGCGGTTGGCCAAGCTGAGGCGCAGAGGTGGGGCAAATGGCTGGGATGCTGGGCCCTGAGTGGGAGGGCTGGGGGTTCAAGGTCCGGGCGTGAGGCTTTCTGTGTTCGGTGAGGACATTTTAGCAATCTAGGGGTTGGCATTGGTGGGGGGGGTGGCAGCCCGCCTTCTGCTGTCTCCTCTTAGGGACCTTTTCTAAGGGACCAGCTTCTGTTTGTTTTTATCTTCCTAATTGCGTCTGTTCGACTTAACAGAGGTAAGTTCGTTTTTAGAAAAAGTCTTGCTAAAAGGGCCAGACTCCAGTCATTTAACGACATGGTGACTGTATCACTCGCAAAGCCTCGCCGCCATCACCAATGACCCCACTTTGACGAAGACTTCGCTGTCAGAGTTATTGACAGACTTCATCTTGATCTTCATCCGGTGACAATGGCCACTGAATTGGAAATGTAATTACATGATTATTAATCAAATGTATTTTCTCCAGATTGAAGAAACAACTGAAACAGTCCGTGGGGAACTTTTCCTCGCTCAGGCAATTAGAAAAGGATATGAGACTTGTGCTCGGATTAGAAGATTGACTTTGTGCAAGTCTCCTGGGGATGTAAGGGGAGGAGAGGGGGATTGGTTTTACTTTTTAAAAGACCAGAATTTTCTGTGGCCTTTAGGGGCTTTAATTAATCTTCTGGATCCTGAGCCGTGCCTTTGTGGAGCACAGAGGGCTGATCAGATGTCCAATGCCGGCCCCGTGGAGCAGCGGTGGTAAACCCCCATCTCTGCTGACTTTCTGAGATTGACGTGCTGACAGGTGACTTGTGGTGGGAGGTCTCTCTTGCATCGCTGGAACTGTACAGTTTGTCGGGGCCATTGCTCTGGGCCAGACCTCCCCCCAGAGCTGGGAAGCGAGAGTCCCCACTGCCAGATCCCTTGCACTGGATGGCTCACTTTCTCACGTTGGCTCGATTGAGATGGGTGGGTCGGAAGGCTTATTTCTTGTTCACTGGTATCTAGGAGGCAAATCATTTTCTGGGGATCCCTAGGCAAAAATTGTTTCATTTAAGCCTGTTGAGAGAAAAAGTGTATTTCCACTCTCTTTTTTTTTGTGGCCTAAAATCTATAAGTTTGCAGATGACCACATCACGGCAGGTAAATTTCACTTCAGCAGCTGACCTTAACTGAGTGGTAGGGGCTGCCTGTGGGCACGGAGGGTTCCAGGCCTTCCCTGGGCCTAATGGGAAGGAATGAAGTGACTGTTTCGTATGTCTGTCTTGGGTGGGGTGGTGGGCGTGGAGATGAAGCGCCAGCTACTAGTGATTGGTTAAGGCACATTTTCTCTGCTTTGTTTCCCCAGTGAGATTTCAGACTACCTGAGGGTAGGATTTAGGACTCGTTCACTCATAATACAGGTGATTGGGTTCTTTCGGACAGAGGCCTCTTATCTTGTTCTGCCGTGTTTTAAACACAGGGCCACTGTCCCCCTCACTTCCCTCAGGGTGCCCCTCCCCCACCCTGCAAGGCTGGGATGCAGCACTGGTGAGTTGGTCTTATCATGCATCTTAGGGCAGGCATCCCCTTGCTCACTTCGGAGTAGCCCTCCGTCCAGATCGCCTCTGGATTATTTAGGGCTTGGGCTTGACAGCATGGAGCGCTAGTTTGATTTTCATGGCGTCATCCCACGGGGGCTTATTTTTCTCACGTACCAAGAATTCTGGAGGTGGGCCTCCCACACACGGCAGCTCAGCCATGTCGTCAATTTTCCAGGCCTTCTCTCTTCTTTGTGCCCCACCAGCTCCGGCCTGTGGTTTCCATCCTCAGGCTTATCAATTATCTCACGGTAGCAAGGTGACTGCTTCCTCTGCAGGCCTCCGGCCCACGTTCCAGGTGGCAAGGACGGGAAGAGAGGAGGGCATCAGCCACAGGCCAGTTAAGCCAATCCCTTTTTATCAGGAATATCCAGCAGATTTCTCCTTCCATGTTTCCATCTCACCAGCCAGAATGGGGTCACATGGCCACTTCCAGCTGCCAGGGAGTCTAGGCTGTTTCTGTGCTTGCGCAGGAAGAGTAGAGCAGAGACCAGGTAGGCGATCAGCAGCTCCCGGCTGCTTCCTCATCTTGCCCCTGTGCCTGAAGACATTCCCCACACCTCCCACCACATTGGTTTCAGACTCCATCCTCCTGGGGATCTTCCTCTCCTCCCTGACACCCCCTCCAAATACCCCCACCCTGAGTGGCCATGGAGGTGCCCGGCTCAGATCTCCTTGCCTGGACAGCCTCAGCTCCCCCACCCCCACACCCCCCTCTTTGAATTTCCCATCATATTAATGTCAAGACTACACTTCTCCCGGGCCCTGCCCGGACTGTGACTGAGTGCAGTGGGGGCACTGGAATTGGCTATTTCTGCTCAGTGTGGGACTCTTCTAATGGACAGCCTTTGCTCAGAGGCTGTCTGTCCACCTGCTGAGACTTTTCTGGAGCTGCCCTGGAGACTCAAAGCTCTTCTTACCCAATCTTTTTCCCTTCCTCCTTTGATGAGTGTTAGACCTACAATGTGGTCCAAAGGCTCTCCCCTCCCGCTTCTGCTTTCTTCCCCTTTTACTCTTTATAGGCATTTTCCCCAAATAAATCTCTTCCATGTCTAATCTATTTTGGCATCTGCTTCTTGGAGGAGTGACACTAACATGCCTCCCTTGTCGCATGTTCAGGCCCTTTTCCTCATCAAGAGCCATTTCACTTCTGTGTGATCTCCAGTTTGCAGTGAGAGGAACGGAGTTTTCCTTATAATCTCCTCATTACCCCTTAAATTTTAAAGAGGGTAAGAGCCCAAGATGGATTCTTTATTTGAATTCTTTTGTTATCCACCCCCCCCCCCGGCCCCCCGTAGCACAAAATGAATCAGTCACGTCTATTGAGAATTATGCACCAGGTGCTGGGGAACACGGGGGTTTATCAGAGCGGGTCCCTGCCCTGCTGGAGCTCATAGGCTGGTGGATTTAGGAAAGAGCCTTAGCTTTTCAGTGATGAGGGGTGTGCTGTTCCTACCTGCAGTTCCTCTAGACTCCGGGGTCCTATCTAGCATTTCTACCTCTCTGCCGCTTTCCCAGTAAATCACAGGAGAAGCAAAGCAGCTGTTACCCTTGCGTCCAGCACATCAAAAGTCCAGGTAACCCCGGGGCCTGGCGTAACCATGGCAACCTTAATGGAACACAATGACCTGGCATAAATTCAGGCCTGAGCTAGTTATGAAATGTAAGGGAGCTCTGTTTGCTCCAGACCACTTGGAGGGAAAGGTGCCTTGCTCCCCAGGGGTGACTGCTAGGGTTCCTGATAGCGCAAGGGAGGACCCGTGAAGCCGCATTCGGAGCGAAGAACAGGAAGCGCTGCTGTCAGTGCAGAAGGGCTTTCCATGGCCTGTGAACTGGGTGGACATGTCGATGTGGCCATTTATTTCCGTGTGCCGGCTATGCCTTGGGCTTGCCAAATAAAGCCAGATGGGCACTCCGGCAGTGGAAGGGGCACGGGGCGTCTTGTCTGCAATACGCATGTACGTGTGCTTACGTCGTCGGGCGCGTGGGTGAGGCTGAACGGCCTTGTGCGTAATTCCTTTACACGTGTCTCTTCTCGCTCTTCACCTTGCGCAGCCGGAACGGCTTCATTGTAGTGCGTGCTGGTGCCAGTGCTACATTTTCTGCTCCCTTTGCTGAAAGCTGCCTTCTTCGTGGCCTCCAGGTTTTGACCCAGTGTCCTGTCCTCGGATTGACCCTCCCTGACTATTGTAGCAAGCACCCCACCTCGCTGACCCTCTCTTACGTCACCCGGCTTGTCTTCCTCGTGGCCCTTAACCTCCTCTCCATTTATCTTGTTCATTTGAGTGCTTGTGGTCTCTCCTCCCACTTGCACATGACTTCGGTGTCTGCGGTGTTTTGTCTTTAGAGTGCTGGCAAAGGTCCTGGCACAAAGTAGGTGCTCAAATAACCGTTGAATGACTGGCTAAATGCTTTGTTTCCAGGCCCTTGGTGTCCAATAGTGGCAGCAGTATTGGGAATCCATAACCAGGGCAGTATGGGGAAGGGCTTTTTCTTTTTTCTAGAAGCTGTCTGTCTAGCTGCCATGACATATAGATGAAGTTTGGCTATAGGCAGGCTGCCAGTTCTCACCTGTTGGAGTGATTCGTGCCTCTACCATTAGGTGGCAGGGAATCGGTGACTTAGGGGAGGCGCAGGAGGGCTATGGAAAGGAGCTGGCTGCCCTCTGCATTTTTGTATGTTCACATTTATATATCTTTATCCAGTTGCTTTATTCAAAAGCACTCTGGGGCATGTACAGCAAGCTGGGAGGTCTCAGGTAGAACCAGACCGATGTCTCTATTTAACTCCTAAGCTGATTATATCCTGCTGTGTCTCAAAAACTAAAATGAATAATAAACGAAAAACTCCTTAACTCCTGCCTCTTTTATTTAAAAAAAATTTTTTTATTAAAACACTTTTTTAATGCTTATTTATTTTTGAGAGAGAGACAGAGACAGAGTGTGAGTGAGTGAGGGAGGGGCAGACAGAGAGGGCGACACAGAATCCGAAGCAGGCTCCAGGCTCCCAGCTGTCAGCACAGAACCCGAGGCGGGACTCGAACCTGCGAGCAGCAAGATCATGACCTGAGCCGAGGTCGGACACTTAATCAACTGAGCCACCAACTCCTGCCCCTTTTAAACTTCGTTGGAGAAGACGTGATTCCCGCTCATTTGGTGTTAGCTGTGCAGTGGGAAGGCTTCTTTCCTCTGTTCCTCTCCTGTGTGCTCATCTCCCTCCTCAGATGTGCCTCTGCCAGGGGATAATCAAAGTTATCAAATGTTTGAATAGCTTGTGGCTGGAAGGTAATTTCTAAATGGGATTGACATGCTTCTGTCTAGCCTGATGTGAGGGATGCAGCGCTGTGGGGCAGGGCCTGGATTAAATACCCTGTGGGGAGAGTCCCTTTGACGGGTGAGACGCTCTGGGAGACGGACGTTTGTACCAGTCCCAGTAACGCTGGAGGTGTTTTGAGCCTGACAATTGGCTTCTCCCTGATCAGAGAGGCCAACATATAGGCAGTCTGCCTGGTGAGCTGGGGAGTCTGGTGCCATCAGGATGGGTGGTGGGGGCGGCTGGCATCCCCTTCATCACCATCTTCCCACCCACCCTGGCCTTTCGCCACCTCCCTAGCTGCATCCGGTTGTTACGGCTGGATTGTAATGGTGTGATCCCTTGGTCAGGACTGGCCTCTCCTTCAGGCTGAGCTCTACTCCTCCTGAAATCGCCACTGGCGTTTGGTGTGACCCCCCCCC
>NW_024412404.1:48816968-48903231 GCF_014898765.1 Herpailurus yagouaroundi
CCCCCCCCCCGCCCCCCCCCCAGTTTGTGGGTCTGGAGCAGACGGGCTTGATCGTTCCTTGTGGAGGCTGGTATGATGAGCTCCCAGTCTCTGTCCCCAGTCACTGGAGTCATTGAATGGTGTTCCTTTTCTGGCCTTACGTGGCCCTTCAGCCTTACTTGTTACCTTCCTGCTCGCCGGGCAGCAAAAGACTTCTGATGTCAAGCCTCGCTTCCCGAACCTGATGGATGGCTGCAGGGGCTGAGCTGTCACGTGTCGGGGAAGTTTCCTCAAAGTGACGTGTTGCTTGCTCCCAACTACTCTTTGGATTCCTCCTGCAAACAGTTTTGGAATCACTTAATTCCTTAGAGTCCATCAGAATGTTCCTAATGCCAACAGGCCAGTGCTCTTGATCACATTAAGGCATTGAAATGTACTTGAGGGATTTGATTTCCTGGCCATCCCCCACTGCCTCTCATCACCAGGGAGCCTCTTTTGGCTTACTGATTTTGAGGCAAGATTGATTTTCTTTGCACCTTCTTTGAGTCTCAGGGGTGGTGAAATTGGGGTGGTTGGGTCTGTACTGGGAAACCTGGCAGAGAGTCATGGGCTTGAGGGGAACAGAGGTGAGACCAAAGAGAGGGGAATAAACACTGGTGTGTGAGACTGAAAATTTACAAATTGCCCCACACATGAGTCCTCAGGAGCCTAATCCTTATGGTTTTGGATGTTTCCTGTCAGTAAACTGGAGTAAAGTGGATCAAGTGTGCAATGTCAAGATATTGGGCACTGGAGTTGGAGGTAGAGAAAATCTCTGTGCAAGATCACTGAGGTTGGGCTTGTGTAGTGGGCATTATTCAGTCCAGCTTCAATTAATGGTGTTTTTAGGAGGAGAAAAAGAAGAAATACTGACTTAAATGTGTCTAGTGTGCCAACAAATATTCTTATGTTTAATAAAAATAATAATAATAATGATATAGATACATTCATTGGGTCCTTACTATGTTTCTTGAGGTTCTTTGCATATATTATCTCAAATCATTACAAAAACTATGGATGCTGGTAGAATTATCTCCACTTTATAGATAAGACACCCACACCGAGCATGTCCAAAGGGATCTCTTGACTTCCCATTTCCCCCTAGCCTTGCCCATCCAAGCAGATGGTACCACTCTTCACCCTATAGAAGCTGCAAACCTGGCTGTCACCCTAGATTCCCTCTCTCCCTACCTTGGCCTTCTTTCAGCCTATGAGCCCACTTCCACCTTGTGCCTCAGACTTGCATGCCTTTCTGTCTCCACTTTTACTAACCTAGCCCAAGTCCAAACGGTCTTCGGATTTCTTTCCTTGTGCTGCCAACTGTCTTCTCCGCACCGCGTCAGACCAGTCTTTACAGAACACAAATCAGCCAGGATACTGGACTGTGTAAGATTCTTCAGTGACTTCCCATTCCCAGCCTGCCCTTCCAGCCCGTCTTGTGTGGTCTCCACCTCAGCCTCTGGGCTCCTGCCACACAGGCCTCCTTTATGGTCCCTGAAGCATGGTCCTCTGTCAGAGTCGCCCTGTGTTCGGATTCTTGCCTCCTGCTTCTCCCGTTTTGGCTGCTCTTCCATTGTAGGTCTTGTCAGAGACCTTGCCGGTCTCCCTCATTATTCTCCACCAGCGGGTTCGGTTTAATTTCCTCACAGGTTCAGGATGGGGCTCTGAGCTGCATTTTAACAAGCTCCCTGGACTCTGCAATTCTAATGCAGGCGATCCATATTTCTATGGAAGACATAAGTGCGGTTTCCTTACGTGCTGTTCAGCTCAAAATGATTCTTTGGGAAGTGCCTAGAGAAAAGTCAAGTGAGATATGAAACTTTCTATGTCCTGGATAACATGTAACAGGTGTTAATGAAAAACGAAAAAACAAACAAAAAGGTGTTATTCAGCTCCGTCTTCCAATTATGCACCAGGCTTGGCCCCAAGTATCTTTTGCTAACTCCACAGGTCAAAGTAGAGTAACCACCACCGCAGATATGTAAAAGTAGTTGCAAAACTGTGGGGCCCCTGGGTGGTTCAGTCAGTTAAGCATCCGGCTTCGGCTCAGGCCATGATCTCGCGATTTGTGAGTTTGAGCCCCGCATCAGGCTCTGTGCTGACAGTTCAGAGCCTGGAGCCCGCTTCAGATTCTGTCTCTCTCTCTGCCCCTCCCCCAATCGAACTTTGTCTCTCCCTCTCTTAAAAATAAATAAACGTTAAAAAAAATTTAAAAAAAGTAGTTGCAAAACTAGTTTGGGGAGTGGCTTTGCATTAGGAGTAAAGGTTTGAGCTCCCAGGATGACAGCTCTGGCAGGGATGCTGTTGGTGGGGTGGACCTGTTTGTCAGGCAGCCTCATTGCCCACACCAGCCCTACATCCAGGGAGCTTGGGACTGGTGTGAGGGGTGCCTGTGCTGAACCCCGCTGAACAAACTTTGCAGTCTGGCGGCTGGGTTTGGACATTTCTCACTTAAAGTTCACAGATCTGATGGTATTCCAGAGCAGTGAATTCTAGAACTACACTGATTCTGCCAAAGAGTTTGAAAAAAAATCTTTGCTATCCCCAAGGGACTTGTGTAATTTTTGGAAAGAGGAAAAAAATATTATTAAAAGAAGATTATCACACATGCCAGTTATTTGGAATCCAGGAAAAATGGTGGTTTGGCATATTGAGTTGAGTTTTCTGTACACAGTCAGATACTTTTTCTTCAGATGGTTTATAACTGATACTTTTTCTTCAGATGGTTCCACTATTGTCAAGTTTTATGTGTAAGCCTGAGCTTGTTTCTTTATTAAAGTAATGAGGAAAGAAGAAAATATATTTATACACACATGCGTATCCTTTTTCTAAAACAACTTTCCTTGAAGTCTTCTATGAAAGTACTATTCCCTCTATTCCAGACATACAGAGAAATCAGTTCAAAAAAAGAACCAATTAACTGTCCTTTCATCCTATTTCCCCTTTTCATTTCAACTTGTTTTTCCACAAACCTTTCCTGAGCATTTCACAGTTACATACTTAGAATGCAGGGTGGCACCTGGTCGATCGGGTCTGCCCTCACTGAGCTTACAGTTTGAAGATTGGAGCGAGGGAGGAAGAGACAAGCATTTAATAAATAATTATAAAAATAATTACCAGTATCATAAATACTGTGAATAAAACACAGAATGCTATGAGAGCTCACTCTAGGGGGTCAGGAAGGCTTCTTTGAGAAGGTTGCCATTTAAGCTGAGACCCAAGGGATAATGAGTTGGCTGAGTGAAGGTGAGTAGGGGCCCAGGAGTCTATGCAGATATTGACAAGCATCATGTGCAAAAGCTATGGGACCGGGAGGGACATGGTGCCTTTGGGCGACCAAAAGAAGGCCAATATGGTATAGAATGATGAGAGAGGAGGTTGGAGAGATTGGCAGGAGTCAGGTCTCCATAAGCCAAAGCTAAATCTATGTTCTTAATTCTAAAAGCAGTAGGAAGCCTTTGGAATGTTTAGCCAATGGTTTGTGTCCTTAAAACTTACCCTAATGTTGGAACTGATTGAACAGAGTTAAGAGTGAGGAGTTGGAAGGTCAGCCAGGAGGCTGTAGGAATAGCCTAGTGATAAAATCATGACGATCTGAAAGGGGTGATGGTAGTGAAGTTGTCGAGTAGTAAATACATGGGAGAAATACCCAGGAGGTAAGCCTGTTGACGATTGAGGAGGTGGAAGTGTCAGGATGACTCCAGGATTTCTTCTTCGAACATACAGAACTTCCATGTTCTGCGATGGGGGACCTGGAAAGGACTGGGGATGGTGCATATGGCTGGGGCAGTTTTGCCCTTGTGAAGCTGATGCTGCCTGGGTCATGTTGAGTGGAGGCATCAAGAAGGCAGGATATGTGGCACTGGTATTCAAAACACAGATCTGTCCCAGAGAGATACATTTCTGAAACGTCACTGTTTGGCAGTGCAGATTTTTCCTGACTCCGCGTGTCCCTTGCTTAACGAACATTACCACTTCAGCTGCTATGCAGGATTGACAAGATGCCACGCACTTGTTCTACCTGCTCGGACTTTGAGTAGCAGGTGTCTGGAACTGCTTCAAAGCGGAGGTCTTTTAGCATTTGTTCTTTCTCCACACCCTTTTCTGGTTCGTCAGTGTATTAGGGTTCTATCAGGAATCAGGGCCAATAGGATACAAAAAAGAGATAAATAATGATATCGTTGTGATGATACAGATGATATAGATACAGATATATATTTATTTTGGGAATTGGCCCACACAGTTATGGAGGCTAAGAAATTCCACCATGTGCCACTCACAAGCTGGAAGAAAAGCTAGTGGTGTCGTTCATTCTGAGTCCAAAGGCCTGAATCAGGAGGCCAAGGTGTGAGTCCTGGTCTCAGTCTGGAAGCCCCAAAGCAAGAAGTGCCAACGTCTGGGGTAAGGGAAGATGGATACCTCAGTTCAAGTAGAGAGCACGTGAATTTGTCCTTCCTCTGCCTTTTTGTTCTCTTCAGGGCTCAGCGGATTGGATGTTGCCCACCCTGTTCGTGAGGGAGGATCTTCTTTACTCACTCTGCTGATTCAAATGCTAATCTCTTCTGGACACACCATCATGGGCATACTCAGAAATAAAAATTTTCCAGCCTTCCAAGCATGCCCTAGCCTAGTCAAGCTGACATATAAAATTAACCATCACCGTCAAATACTAGTGTCCGTAGAGCTGGGGCATCAAGCAGCGGCCACAAGGCACTGTGGTTACCAGGGCTTGTCATCCGCTGGAGAGCGGGTGCGAACAACGCGCTTGAAGGTCTCAGCTAGAGAAAGATCTGTGGGTTCCCAGTGACACCAGGGATGAGCAGGGGAAAGCCCTGAGTCAGGTATTTGGAAAGGCTGGTGTGGAAAATCTTATACACACCAACCTGTGGAGTGCCCAGGATATGGGTCATAAATATGTGGTGCTGGGAAGGGTGGCAGGTCCCTGCCTCTCAGGCTCTCTCCAGAGGAATAAAACTAGCTGTTGGAACTCTAATACAACTTCAAAATGACATGCAGTCGTTACATAAATTGTGAAATGTAGCTCATAGTTCTGCATGTTTTGCAATAGCATAAAAAGCATAGTCCTCCCTATGAAAATAGACAAGCAGAGCAAAGCTAGGAAGGAAAGGAAAGGCTTTTGTTTGGACATTGTAAAGGATCTTTCATTGGCTTAATCTAACAGTTAACGTTTTTTCCCCTCCCTCCCTCCCTCTGCCTGTCTCTCTTGTCTCTCTCCTTGTCACTTCCCTCTCTCCCCTCTCTCCTTTTTCTACACATATTCCCCTCTCCCATCCTCCCCTTTTCCTCATTCCTCTGTCATGTAATTGAGCATTTCTGGAAGATTCTGGAGGAATGACGCATAAGAGACATTCGAGAAATAGTCATGTTTTGGTGTAAAGTGAGGAATTAAGGTTGAAGACGGCGACTATATGGTGGCGGTGGTTGGGTGGCAGTGTTAATCGTGTTACGCACCCATTACCCAAGCAAAAACGTTCCCCTCCCTCTCCCCCAAGAGCTTGTTTACTTCAAGAATGTGGATGTCTGGGTAACAGAGTAAAGGGGAAGGAAGAAGATAGGTGTTCACATGATTCGGTGCTTAAGTTCATTTTAATTTTCATTAATTGTTTCCATTATAAAATCCTGAGACCCCACTTAGATTCTCAAATCTATGTTTGCCTGGGCTGTGTTGTCTTGAGTGAATCACTTAATCTTTCTGATCCTCAGTTTACCAAAAACTTGAGATGACGGTGATTATCCTTGCCCTGCCTTCCTTACAACTTTTAAAGAATAAGGATTAAATAAAATAACACATATAAATTCCTTATAAAGAAATTAGTTGTTGTAATTACTCTTAGCATCAGTTTGAGGTAGTTTGCAATAAAATGCGTATAGCAATGGAACTGTAGAAATATGGGTAAAAAACAAAGTAACAAAGCAATGGAATGGAATACTGAGAAGGGTGACAGCAAACAACAGAAATGAAAGCAGAAGAGAGTTCTTATCAGCACTGAGTGTTGAACTTTCTGGCTGAAGAATCATAAAGGGAAGTTAACTAATAAAGGATGTTCCCTATTTCATCAGCAGCCATCAACTTTTTCTCAGAAATTACTGCTGATAATTTCATCTCCTGCTTCTAGCTTAGGGTAGGCTCAGAAAATATTTGGTGAACTGAACGGATCCGAATTAGACAGGAATCTTGCCTTCAGCCTAGTGGGGTTTATTATAAGAATCCTTATGTTAGGGACTCAGTACAATATAAGGGGCCAGTTTGCTAGAGTTACTTTACCAAAGAAATAAAACTTGTCTTTTTAGGACCATTTCTTTTATTGACTCTCATTGTTTGGTCAGGTCAACCATCATTTCTCTTTTCTTTTTTTTCTTCTTTTTTTTTAATGTTTATTTACTTTTGAGAGAAAAAGAGAGACAGAGACAGAGCATGAGCAGGGGAGGGGCAGAAAGAGAGGGAGACACAGAATGTGAAGCAGGCTCCAGGCTCTGAGCTGTCAGCACAGAGTCCGATGCGGGACTCGAACTCATGAACTGTGAGATCATGACCTGAGCTGAAGTTGGTTGCTCAACGAACTGAGCCACCCAGGCGCCCCAGTCAACCATAATTTCTGAGGCATTTTGGTTATGGACACCACACCAGTTCTCGGCAGAGGGAAACAAAGCTGTAAGGATACAGTGTTTCAACTTTTAGAATCTATCCCAGAAAAATACGACTTTGTGGACACAAAGAGATATGCATAAAAAAAGTTCATGGTGGTATTATTTGTATAGCAAAGCAAATGAGTATAATGCAGAAGTCCTTCCATGGGGGAGTGGGTAAATAATTGATGGTACCTCTCTACAGTGGACATTAGGCAGCTGTTAAGATGAATGTGTTAGAAGCCATGTGCTTCATCAGGGAAGCGTACTTCTCTGTCTTATGCTGCTTAGTGGTAAAAGCAAGTTGCAAAACAGCATGTAGGCAGTGATTTCATTCTTTAGGAAGAATTATAGCATTAGTAATTTAAATATATTTTACACACAAATTGATGACAGAGCATACACCAAACTGGCAGTGGTTATCTTATAGCAGAAGATTCTGGGGCAGTTTCACTATTTACACTTTGTATTTCTGTGAGATTTGAATTTTATATTCCCTTGTATTGCATACATTATCAGAAAAAGCAAGTTACTGTCCCCACCCTTGCAAAGGTCAAGGTATAGTAGGGGAGAGAGCCCCTAAAGGAATTATTACCACCATGTGGGCCCTGCAATGGCAGAACTGTGTACATGGACACAGGTGCTGTGGGAAGAGAGTTACAACTCTTGAGTCAGGGCAGGGTGGGGGAAGGGGTGATAGAGAAGGTCTTGCTCCTGGCCGTGATCTGGAAGGATATATAGAATGGCCATGACCAGGCAGCCATGTCAACAAGGGCCAAGTGAAGATTTGAAACGGTCACCAGCACGTTGGTAATTTGGGAAGTAGCTCAGTCCTTTGGACATTCTGACTCATGAAATGCCATAGGAGGCCAGACGGTGCAGGGGACATTTTAAAGACAGATGGTCTAAGGGAGGCACAGAGGGTCAACTCAAGTTTTCTACAAACCAGTCACATGGCTCTGAGTGTCCCCTCCCACTTGAAAGAACTTGGCATTAAATCAAAATTTAGTTGGTGATCTAAGGACAGATTCTAGACAATCCTAATTAATCCTCAAGCTTCCTGCATCACATTGTTCTTAAATCTTGACTTTATGGTCCAGAGATGAGACACAAATGTCATCAGAGTGAATATTTATCTAGAGATGAAATCACCAAGATGCTTTGATTGATAGCAAGGTGAAGGACAGAGCCTCAAATATCTTGATGATGAAAAGAACTTTCTGTTTTCCCAATGTTCTCACATTCATTTATCCCAGGAAGGCCTTGAGTGGACACATCAGTAGCCTGCCTCCATTTTCGCCAGCCTTTAGAGTTGGCCTTCCTGGTGCTGCATTTCTCCACCAAGCTTCTTGTTAGACCTTGGTATCTAACTTGGTGGGATGCTTAGGAGACACAGTTCAGGATGGAGTGAGTCCCATGTGAATAGTCTCTCCCCAATTCTGTTACTGTGCTATAGAGCCAGGGAGGGAAATGGGGTGAGAGAAATGGGTATGTTGATGGGAACTGAGCCAAGGACTTCTTGCCTACAAGAAGCTACATCCATCCAGAGCTCTTCATCTGGCTGATTGGGAATTTCTATTTTCTACCAGTTTGTTGCCACTGGCTGGTTCCATACACAGCCTCTGGGCTGTCTTTAGATCAGTAAAGTGTATCTGGAGGTTGCTCACATTATTAACCTGTTTCTTCCCCCACCATCCCCCTTAAGGGTCTTTCAGAGGCATGTATATAGCTCCTTTCCCTCCCTGGAGACTTACTGTTACATATACATTTAGAAAAGTACACAAATATAAATGTGTCACTTGATGAATATTCACAAACAACACACCTGTCTAATCAGCCCTCACATCAAAACTCAGAATATTATTGGCACCAGAAGCTGCCCTCATGCCCTCTTCCAGTCCACATCTGCCCCCTCCTCATCCTCCTCTCCTCAACCACAGGATGCCTACTGTCCTCACATCTAATGCCAGAGATCAGTTTTGCCCATTTTTAACTTTATATAAATGGAATTATGCTTTTATGCGTTTCTGATTTATTTGGTTCAATAGCATGTTTATCACATCCATCGGTGTTATTGCATTTATTTTTTATTTTTATTTTTATTTTATTTTAACTTTCTTTTTTAAATTTACATCCAAGTTAGTTAGCATATAGGGCAACAATGATTTTAGGAGTAGATTCCTTAATGTCCCTTACCCACTTAGCCCTTCCTGCCTCCCACAACCCCTCCAGTAACACTCTGTTCTACATATTTAAGAGTCTCTTATATTTTGTCCCCCTCCCTGTTTTTATATTATTTTTGCTTACCTTCCCTTATGTTCATCCGTTCTGTGTCTTAAAGTCCTCGTATGAGTGAAGTCATATGATATTTGTCTTTCTCTGACTAATTTAGCTTAACATAATACCCTCTAGCTCCATCCATGTGGTTGCACATGGCAAGATTTCATTCTTTTTGATTGCTGAGTAATTCTCCATTGGATATATATGTACCACATCTTCTTTATTCATTCATCCATCAATGGACATTTGGGCTCTTTCCATACTTTGGCTATTGTTGATAGTGCTGCTATAAACATGGGGGTGCATGTGTCCCTTTGAAACAGCACACCTGTATCCTGTGGATAAATGCCTAGTAGTGCAATTGCTGGGTCGTAGGGTAGTTCTAGTTTTAGTTTTTTTGAGGAACCTCCATACTGTTTTCCAGAGTGGCTGTACCAGCTTGCATTCCCACCAGCAGTGCAGAGGAGATCCTCCTTCTCCACATGCTCGCCAACATCTGTTGTTGCCTGAGGTGTTAATGTTAGCCATTCTGACAGGTGTGAGGTGTTATCTCATTGTGGTTTTGATTTGTATTTCCCTGATGATGAGTGATGTTGAGCGTTTTTTCATGTGTCGGTTGGCCATCTGGATGTCTTCTTTGGGGAAGTGTCTATTCATGTCTTTTGCCCATTTCTTCACTGGATTATTTGTTTTTTGGGTGTTGAGTTTGAGAAGTTCTTTGTAGATTTTGGATACTAACCCTTTATCTGATATGTCATTTGCAAATATCTTCTCCCATTCCATCGATTACCTTTTACTTTTGCTGATTGTTTCCTTCGCTGTGCAGAAGCTTTTTATTTTGATGAGGTCCCAATAGTTCATTTCTGCTTTTGTTTCCCTTGCCTCCGGAGACGTGTTGACTAAGAAGTTGCTGTGGCCAAGATCAAAGAGGTTTTTGCCTGCTTTCTCCTCGAGGATTTTGATGGTTTCCTGTCTTACATTTAGGTCTTTCATCCATTTTGAGTTTATTTTTTGTGTATGGTGTAAGAAAGTGGTCCAGGTTCATTCTGCATGTCACTGTCCTGTTTTCCCAGCACCATTTGCTGAAGAGACTGTCTTTTTTTGCATTGGATATTCTTTCCTGCTTTGTCAAAGATTACTTGGCCCTACATTTGTGGATCCATTTCTGGGTTCTCTATTCTGTTGCATTGATCTGAATGTCTGCTTTTGTGCCAGTCCTATACTGTCTTGTTGATTACAGCTTTGTAATACAGCTTGAAGTCTGGGATTGTGATGCCTCCTGCTTTGGTTTTCTTTTTCAAGGTTGCTTTGGCTGTTTGGGGTCTTTTCTGGTTCCATGCAAATTTTAGGATAGTTTGTTCCAGCTCTGTGAACAATGCTGGTGTTATTTTGATAGGGATTGCATTGAATTCGTAGACTGCTTTGGGTAGTATTGACATTTTAACAATGTTTGCTCTTCCAATCCATGAGCCTGGAATATTTTTCCACTTTTTTGTGTGTGTGTGACGTCTTCAATTTCTTTCATAAGCTTTCTCTAGTTTTCAGTGTATAGATTTTTCACCTCTTTCATTAGATTTATTTCTAGGTATTTTATGGGTTTTGGTGCAATTGTAAATGGGATCGATTCCTTGATTTCTCTTTCTGTTGCTTCATTGTTGGTGAATAGGAATGCAACCGATTTCTGTGCATTGATTTTATATCCTGCAACTTTACTGAATTCATGAATAAGTTCTAGCAGTTTTTTGGTGGAATCTTTTGGTTTTCCATAAAGAGTATCATGACATCTGAAAAGAGTGAAAGTTTGACCTCCTCCTGGCTGATATGGGTGCCTTTTATTTCTTTGTGTTGTCTGATTGTAGAGGCTAAGACTTCCAATACTATGTTGAATAACAGTGGCGAGAGTGGACATCCCTGTTGTGTTCCTGACCTTTGGGGGAAAGCCTCAGTTTTTCCCCATCGAGGATGATGTTAATGTTGGGTTGTCATATATGGCTTTTATGACCTCGAAGTATGATCCTTCTGTCCATACTTTCTTGAGGGTTTTTTTTATCAAGAAAGGATGCTGAATTTTGTCAAATGCTTTCTCTGCATCTATTGAAAGGATCATATGGTTCTTGTCCTTTCTTTTATTGATGTGATGAATCACGTTAATTGTTTTGCGGATATTGAACCAGCCCTGCATCCCAGGTATAAATCCCACTTGTTTGTGGTGAATAATTCTTTTAATGTATTGTTGGATCCGGTTGGCTAATATCTTGTTGAGGGTTTTTGCATCCATGTTCATCAGGGAAATTGGTCTATAGTTCTGCTTTTTAGCGGGGTCTTTGGTTTTGGAATCAAGGTAATGCTGGCTTCATAGAAAGAGTTTGGAAATTTTCCTTCCATTTCTATTTTTTGGGACAGCTTCAAGAGAATAGGTGTTAACTCTTCCTTAAATGTTTGGTAGAATTCCCCTGGAAAGCCATCTGGCCCCGGACTCTTGTGTTTTGGGAGATTTTTGATTAGTAATTCGGTTTATTTACTGGTTATGGGTCTGTTCAAATTTTCTATTTCTTCCTGCTTCACTTTTGGTAGTTTATATGTTTCTAGGAATTTGTCCATTTCTTCCAGATTGCCCATTTTATTGACATATAATTGCTCATAATATTCTCTTATTAGTGTTTTTATTTCTGCTGTGTTGGTTGTGATCACTCCTCTTTCATTCTTGATTTTATTTATTTGGGTCCTTTCCTTTTTCTTTTTGATAACACTGGTTAGTGGTTTATCCATTTTGTTAATTATTTCAAAGTACCAGCTTCCAGTTTCATTGATCTATTTTTTTTTTTTTTTGTTTTGTTTTGATGGCATTCATTTCTGCTCTGATATTTATGCTCCTGTCTTCTGCTGGTTTTGGGTTTTATTTGCTGTTCTTTTTCCAGCTCTGTAAGGTGTAATGTTAGGTTGTGTATCTGAGACCTTTATTCCTTCTTTAGGAAGACCTGGATTGCTATATACTTTCGTCTTATGATGACCTTTGCTGTGTCCCAAAGGTTTTGGACTGTGGTGTTCGCATTTTCATTAGCTTCCATATACTTTTTAATTCCTCTTTAACTTCTTGGTTATCCCATTCATTCTTTAGTAGGATGTTCTTTAGTCTCCAAGTATTTGTTACCTTTCCAAATTTTTTCTTGCGGTTGATTTCAAGTTTCATAGTGTTGTGGTCCGAAAATATGCGTGGTATGATCTCGATCTTTTTGTACTTGTTGAGGGCTGATTTGTGTGATAGTATGATCTATTCTGGAGAATATTACATGTGCACTGGAGAAGAACATGTATTCTGCTGCTTTAGGATGAAATGTTCTGAATATATCTGTTAAGTTCATCTAGTCCAGTGTGTCATTCAAAGACATTGTTTCCTTGTTGATTTTCTGTGTAGATGATCTGTCCTTTGTTGTAAATGGAGTGTAGAAGTCCCCTACTATTATGTTATTATTGTCAATGAGTTTCTTTATGTTTGTGATTAATTGATTTATATATTTGGGTGCTTTCACATTTGGAGCATAAATGTTTACAATTGGTAGGTCTTCTTGGTGGATGGACCCCTTAATTATGATATAATGCCCTTCTTCATCTCTTGTTACAGTCTTTATTTTAAAGTCTAGATTTTTTGATATAAGTATGGCTACTCTGGCTTTCTTTTGTCGACCATTAGTATGATAGATTGTTCTCCATCCCCTTCCTTTCAATCTGAAGGTGTCTTTAGGTCTAAAGTGGATCTCTTGTAAACAGCATATAGATGGATCTTGTTTTCTTATCCATTTTGTTACCCTGTGTCTTTTGATTGGAGCATTTAGTCCATTGACATTTAGAGTGAGTACTGAAAGATATGAATTTATTGCCATCATGTTTCTTGTAGAGTTTCTGGTGGTGTTCTCTAGTTCTTTCTAGTCTTTGCTGCTTTTGGTCTCTTTTTTTTTTTCCATCTTTGCTCTCCTCAGAGAGTCCCCCTTAAAATTTCTTGCAAGGGCTGGTTTAGTGGTCATGAACTCCTTTAATTTTGGTTCATCTGGGAAACTTTTAATCTCTCTTTTTATTTTGAATGACAGCCTTGCTGGATAAAGAATTCTTGGTTGCATATTTTTCTGATTCAGCACATTGAATATATGCTGCCACTCCTTTCTGGCTTGCCAAGTTCCTGTGGATAGGTCTGCTGCAAACCTGATCTGTCTTCCTTCCTTGTAGGTTAGGAACTTCTTTCCCTTGCTGCTTTCATGATTCTTTCCTTGCCTGAGTATTTTGTGAATTTCACTATGATATGCCTTGTTGATGGTTGGTTTTTGTTGAATCTAATGGGAGTCCTCTGTGCTTCCTGGATTTTTGATGTCTGTGTCTTTCCCCAGGTTAGGAAAGTTTTCTGCTATGATTTGCTCACGTGACCCTTCTACCCCCTTTTCTCTCTCTTCATCTTCTGGGACTCCTATGATTCTGATGTTGTTCCTTTTTAATGAGTCACTGATTTCTCTAATTCTTAAATCGTGCTCTTTTGCCTTAGTTTCCCTCTTTTTTTCTGCTTCATTATTCTCCATAAGTTTGTCCTCTATATCGCTGATTCACTTCTCTGCCTCATTCATCCTTGCCACCGTGGCATCTATTTGAGATTGCAGTTCAGTTACAGGATTTTTAAAAATTTCATTCTGTCTAGCTTTTACTTGTTTTATCTCTGCAGAAAGGGATTTTAATCTATTTTCAACCCCAGCTAGTATTCTTATTATCATGATTCTAAATTCTGGTTCAGACATCTTGCTTGTATCTATGTTGATTAAGTCCCTGGCTGTCGTTTCTTCCTGCTCTTTCTTTTGGGGTGAGTTCCTTCTTTTCGTCATTTTGAGGGAAGAAAAGGAATTAATAAGGTAAAAAAAATAAAAAAAAATTAACAACAACACACACACACAAATCAGATAAGTCATGCTAGATCGTAAGTGTGTTTTGGTCTGGGTGTTGAAAGGAGCTTGATAGATTAGTGAAAAAAGAGAAAAAAAATGAAAACGAAAAAGGAAAAAAAGGAAAATGTTCGAAATTTTGAAAAAATGAATACAACGAAATAGAATAAAATGAAATAATGGAAGTAAAATAGAATTTGAAAATTTTATGAAAATAAAAAATATAGTAGAAAAAGATTAAAGAAAAATATTATAATAAAAGTTGAAAATAAAAATATGTGCACATATGTTCAATAAATTCTGTATTCAAGAAAGAAGCAAAAAATTCAATAAATTCTGTATTCAAGAAAAAGAAAAGCAAAAAAGAAAAAAAAAGAAAATTGAATAGATGGATCAGTGAACAGACTGAAATACGATTGAAATTATACCGTTTTTCCCTAGAAGTCAAACTATGAAGCACTTTATAGTCTGTAAACTAAGCAGGAGGAGAGACTTGTGTTCCTGAAGAGCAAGGTTGGCCCAGTTGGGCGGGGCTTAGTGTAACAGCTCCATTCTCCACTAGATGGCGCTGCTTAGTTTACTGGGGTGGATTGTTGTGGTGCTTGTAGGTGCGTATGCGCCTGCGGGGGAGGGGTGAAAATGATGTCACGCAGCTACCCAGTCTCTAGTATCGGAACTCTGTTGTCCCCAGTCGTGCACCCATCCTTTGTCTCCGGCTGCCACCTACTCCCCACTTTTACACTGTCTGTGACCAAGCCCCAGGAAGCACCTCCCTCCTGAGCTTTATCTCAGGATAAAGCTGGGATGTCTGTGTTTCCCGATCCCTCACTTCTGAGGGACTGCGGCTTTGACCTGTTCTGTCCCTCTGTGGGAGGGTCTCACTGAGCAATGGCCTGCTGGCCACACCCAGGAACGTTTGTAGGTCTGTGCTGTTGCCGATGCAGAGACTGCGGCTGGGTGCCAGCCCACCCCAGAAAAAGTTCACGCGATCCTGTAGCAGCAGCGTTTCAGGGATTATGGCAAATCACAACACACATCTGGCACCAGGCTTCACTCTTAACGTTCTTGCTCCAACACCAGTGGATGTGGCCTTTCTCTGGTGTCTTTTGAGACCTTTGCCCATGGAGAGGTCACACCGTCTCTACCAGATGTCCTTCCAGCAGGGGAACTGCCTGTCCCGTGTGGCCTGAAGACCCCTGGACTTCACTCTGCTCCTGCGGATTTGCCCTTCCCACCAGAGCACTGCCAGGTATCGAGCTGCGGAGTTTCAGACTCTGCGCTCCTGCTGTTTATAGAGCCTTAATGGAATTTAAACCCTCTCCTTTTTCATTTCTCCCTTTTAGTTCAGTCCCTGAGGGTGTTTCCACTTTTCCACTTTCTCTCCAGCTGCTTTTGTGTGTGGGGGGGTTGCTTTTCCCATACCCTCCCCCCATCTCCATCCTCTCTCCGCAAGCAAAAACAGCTCCCTGCCCTCTGCGGCTTCTCTCTCCCCGCCCCGTTCACCTCTCTGCGCTGCGTACCTGCTGAGTTCTGTGGTTCAGGTTGTGTAGCTTGTTGCCTTAATCCTTACGTCAGATTTCTAGGTGTGCAGGATCAGTGTTATTGCATTTATTTGTCATTTGAGCATGCTTATTGTATATTTTTATGAATAACCATCTGACTATTGATGGAAATTCTGCAGAGTTGAAGTTTGGGTTATTATGAGCAGTACTGCTCTGAACATTTTTGTACGTGTGTTTAGGTGAACATATGTGCACGTATCTGCTGGGTACGTTCCTAGGAGTAAAATTGCTGCGTTTAGGGAATGCATATGCCCAATTTTAGTAGCTACTTCCAAGTATCTTTTGATGTGGTTGTCCTAATTTACACCCCTAGTAGCAGCAGTGTGGGCTTCTCAGTTGCTCCATGTCATCTCCAACACTTGGCATGGTCTGCTGTTTTCTTTTCGGCCATTCTGGTGGGGTCGTAGTGGTGTCTGATTGTGGTGTTTTAACTTTGCATTTTCCTGATGACCAATGAAGCCAAGCACCTTTTCATCTCCTTCAGCGAATTTGCATATACTCTTTTGTGAAGCACCTGTTTGCGTCTTTGGCCTCCTGTTTTATTGGACCATATTTTATTTGATGATTTTGGAAATTGTGTATATATTTCTGATGAGTCTTTTGTTAGATATATGTGTTGCAAATACACATATAGATGGCCCTGACCTGGAATGCTTTGACTTAACAATTTTTTGATTAGACGATGGTGTGAAAGCAATATGCATTCTGTATAAACCATTCTTCAGATTATGAATTTTGATCTTTTCCCAGGCTAGTGTTATGTGGTAGGACACTTGCTGGGGATGCTGGGCTGTGATGCTGCAGCCATGTGATCATGAGGATAAACAGCAGAGACACCTACAACCATCCTGTCCCCATACAACCACTCTGTTTTTCACTTTCACTCTGGTATTCAGTAAATTGCGTGAGACACTTAACACTTCATTATAAAACAGGCTTTGTGTTAGATGCTTTTGTACGACTAATGTAATGTGTCCTGAGCATGTTTAAAGGCTAGGCTAAGCTATGATGTTCTGTAGGTTAGGTCTATTGTATGCATTTTCAACCTAACAGTTTTTTCAATTCATGATGGGTTTTTCAGAATGCAACCCCATTGTAAGTCAAGGACTGACAATGTATCTATGGCTTTAAAAAAACTCCTTCAATGATGTCTTTTGATGAAGAAAAATTCTTTTTTTTAAATGCTTATTTATTTTGAGAGAGTGAGAAAGAGCACGTGTGTGAGCAGTAGAGGGGCAGAGAGAGAGGGAGAGAGAGAATCCCAAGCAGGCTCTGCACTGACAGTGGGGCTTGAACTCATGAACCATGAGATCGTGACCTGAGCCGAAGTCAAGAGTCAGATGCTTAACTGACTAAGCCACCCAAGCGCCCTGATGAACAGAAATTCTTAATATTAACACAGTATGATTTATAATTTTTTTTCCTTTACTGCTAGTGCTTTTTGTGAGCTACTGAAGAAAGCTTTGCCTACCCTAACATAAAAGTATTTTCCTGTTTTCTTCTAAAAGTCTTATGGTTTCACCATTTGTATTTAGATTTACAGTTAGGCTGAAACTGATGTTTGTGTATGGTATGTGGTAGGGGTCAGGACTAATTTTCCCTCTTATGGATATCCAATTGAATGAGCACCTGTTATTGAAAAGGTTACCCTTTTCCCCTACACTGCATCTTCACGTTTGTCATAGACCAGATGACTGCATCTTTGTGGGGTTTGTATTCCTGGACTATCTTCCATGTCATTGGTGAGTTTGTCCGTCCCTGTGCCAATGCCACCCTGTCTTAATTACTGAAGCTTTGATTTCAGGTAATGTAAGTCCATTGTCGTTATTCAAGACTATTTTTCTCCTCTGTACGTCTTAATGGAGATTTTGGAATCACTTGTCAATATCCAAAAGAAAATTTGGAATTTTGAGTGGGATTACACATACAACTTGTAGATCAGTTTGGAGTTTGATATCTTTATGACATTGATTCTTCCAGTTCATAAGCATGATATAACCTTCCATTCATTTATTCCATAATATGTTATAGTTTTCAGTGTAGAGGTCTTCTGTGTTGTTAATTTGTTTTATTATTAATTGCATTTTCTCTTTTATTGGTCAGTTGTCCTAGGAATTCAGCAATTTTATTAACCTTTCAAAGTTCAACTTCTGGCTTTGTTGACTCAAACCATATATATATATTTTCCCTTTGGGAAAAAAATTTTTGGAAGTTTTGTTCTGAAATAATTCTGGATTTATAAGAAAAATTGCAAGGTGGTGCAGGGAGATCCCATATATTTTTCTCTTAACTTGTCCTAATATTAGCATTTCACATAACCATAGTGCATTTTTTTTAAATTAAAAATTAACATTGGTATACTATTATTAGTTCTATATAATATATATATAATATTACATATACATATAATAATATATTATTATTCTTAGTTGTCCTGCAGACTTTATTCACACCCCCAAGTTTTTCCATTAGTATTCTTTTCTTTTGTTCCTGTTCCTAGATCCAATCCAAGATAGCATAATACATTTAGTTATTGTGTTTCTCTAGTCTTTAGTTTGTGACTGTTTCTTGGTTTTTTCCTTGTCTCCCATAACCTTGATACTTTTGATGAGTGCTGCCAGGAATTCTGGAGAATGTCTGTCAGTTTGGTTTTGTCTGCTATTTTCTTATAATTAGACTGAGGTTACAGATATTGGGGAAGAATACCAGAGAGATGATAACTCCCCATTAACATTATATCACAGAGTACATTGGATCAGTGTGATGTAATACTGGTGATAGTAATTTTCATCACTTGGTTAAGGCAGTGTCTGCCAGGTTTCTCCATTGTAAAGTTACAACTTTTCCCTTTCCATACTCTGTCCTTAGAAGTGAGCCACTAAGTCCAGCCACGACTCAAGGTGAGGAAACGTAGGGTCCGCCTCCTGGAGGGAGAAGTATCAAAGAATATGTGGACATATTAAAACCTCAATTGTAATTAAGACATATTTTAGGGAACATACTTTGAGGCTATGCAAATATCCTGTTTCTCCTTAAAGTGTCACCTATTAATTTTAGCATTCGTCAGTGGATATTGGCTGTAGTATTTATTACTGTGGTGTTCTAATAGTGTTTTTCTATTTCTCTCATTCCTTCTAATTTTTAATTGGGATTTTTCTATAAAAGGATTTGTCTTGTTTATTAAATCACTATGGAGTAATGAGTATTTATTCTTTGGATTATAATCCCACACTATTGTTATGTATTTTGTTGCTCACATTTTTTGAGTCTGCCTATTGAGAGCTCTTTCAGGTAGTCTCCTGTGTCGTTTGACATGCTTTTAAAAAAATTATAGTAAGGATACGTAACATGAGATCTACCCTCTTAACAACACAACAATTATTGTTGACTATAGGCACAATGTTGTACAACAGATCTCTAGAGTTTATTTATCCTGGCTTGACTGAAATTTTATACTTTGTGATTGATAAATCCTCATTTCCTCCTCCCCTGACCCCTGGAAACCACCATTCTACTCTTTGATTCTATGAACTTGGCTATTTTAGATATTTCATGTAAGTGGAATCATGCACTATTTATCTTACTATGACTGGCTTATCCCACCCTTTTTTTTTTTTATACCACTTTCTTATTTTCTGGCACTGTGGGATCTTTTCGATTCCAGACCTAAAATTAACCTTTTCTTTTTATTGGGAAATGGTATTTAGAAACCAAGATCTGGGTATTATTTGTGTTCATTACTTTTGGGATGTCACTGCTTCTAGGGCTTCTCAGTGGACAGAGCAGGAAATGATATAGCATACACACATATACACATACATGTAATAGTCCATATCTAGATTTATTTATGTGTCCATTTGTATACATGTTTGAATAAAACATGTATTTCTACTGATCTCTCTGACTCAAATCTAGTGCCACAGGGCTCATTTTTTATTCTTCCTTTCTTCTTTCTCTGATAGTGAAAAACTTGGCTGTCATTATGTGCAATATATGTATTGTCCAATCCTAGTATATATGTAAGGATGCTAACCCGTGCTCCTGTGAGAAACAAATTTACCAACTATAATATTGTGTTATTGACAGGCCTTTGTCTTTAACTTTACAGCATCTAGAGAAAATCTTGTTTTCCAGGGTGATTTAGATCTGTTCCTTTCTTCCCTAGCCCTAGTGAGGTTATGTCATGCATTTGTAATGCAGTTAAGATTCATTTGTCACACGTGTATGGTTTAATCAGGAAAAGGCTTATGTTATCTCATAGAAACAGATTATGGACCCAGCAATATACTGAAAGGGAGAGTTGGTAAGGCCTCTCCTTTTCTCAAGATCTAACCCACAGGAAATAGACGCAAGTTGCCAATTGGGAATCAGATCATAGTATCACATTTGATACTGATGAAGATGGGTTGCAGAATGCAGCAGGGCATCCTCTCAAGTGCAATTTAATCAGTGCTCTGAGCTAGAGGTAGGAAACAGCAGATCTCACTTGTGGTGGGGTAGGGGGTGGGGGAGGTGGAGAGGGGCATATGTAGGTGAGGAAGAAAGCAGACTTAGAGAGTATGGGAGTGAGACGGGGGCACAGGGCAGAGCAGGAAATCAATTCTACTTGAAAGGGCTGGTGGGTTACATGGGCCAATTGGATTTCAGGCTCTGTAGAAGGTGAACGTGCATGGTGGTCAGTAACAGGAGTGTTCATTCTGGGACTGGAGCCATCTGGAGCAGAGTAGGGCTCTCTTCCCTTCGGTAGAAACCTGGGTGGGAGGTACTCTCTTTCAGATAGTTACATCATCTAATCAACAGACTTTCTGAAGGACAACTGTCTTTTCTTGGAGAGCAAGGCACTGCAGTGCTTCCGAAATGAACACAGGAGTGGTAATTTAAAAAATTGTGCTTTGATGTTCCTGTTAGAATTCGATTTTGTGCTCACTAAAAGTGTTTAGAAAATATGAAATATAAGTAATAAAATAAAGCATTTATAATCTAACCAAGAAAGGCAAATATTAGCATTTGTGAGCATTCTTTTTTTAAAAATTAATTTATTTGTATCTTTTCAAAGAACTAGCCTTTGGTTTCATTGATTTTCCTCTATTTTTTGGTCTGCCTTTTTATGTCATTAATTTTTCTTCTTTATCTTACTTCTTCCACATATTTTGGGCTTATCATTTCCTCTTCTAGCTTTTAATGCAGAAGTTTAGATGTTTGACTTTTAAGTTGTTCTTCGTTTCTTGTATACATGTTTAAACTGATAAATTCTCCTCCAAGCACGGCTTTAGCAGTATCCTACAGTTTTTGATATGTTGGTTTTTCTTTTCATTCAGTTCAAAATATTTTCTAGTTTCCTTGGTAATTTCTTCTTTGTCCCATGAGTTATTTAGAAGTGTCTTTGTTTAATTTCTAAATATTTGAAGATTTTCCAGATATTTTCTCTTCTTTATTACTAACTTAACTTCAGTGTGGTCAGAAGACATACTCTGCATGATTTCAATTCTTTTAAACTTATTGAAATTTATTTTATGGCCCAGAAGATGACCTATCTCAGTAAAATTTCCATGAACACTTGGAAACAATGTGTATTTTGTTGTTGTTGGGTAGTGTCTGTAACTGTCAATTAGGTCACGTTGGTTCAAAGTGTTGTTCAAATCTTCGATATCCTTAACTGATTTTATCTATTTTTCCTTTTGGTCTGTTTAGGTTATTTGAAGCTTCATGTAATTTGAAGCTTTCTTATAGTGTACATATACATTAGGATTATGTCTTCTTGATAAAATGGTGAAGAAATGGTGAGTTTGAGAAAAATGAATTGTCCTTCAAAAAACGTAGGCAGGCCTCATCCCATCAGTTGAAAACCTTAACAGAACAAAGACTGACCTCCCCTGAGCAAGAAGGAATTCTGACAGCAGACAGCCTTAAACTTGAGTTGCAACATTGGCACTTCCGTGGGTCTCCAGACTGCCTACCCACCCTGCAGATTATGGACTTGCTGGCCTCCATACTCATGGGAGTGAATAAATCTTAAATAAATCTCTCTATTGATATATATCTTCTTTTTAATATGAAATTTATTGTCAAATTGGTTTTCATACAACATCCAGTGCTCATCCCAGCAGGTACCCTCCTCAATGCCCATCACCCACTTTCCCCTCCCTCCCACCCCCCATCAATCCTCAGTTTATTCTCAGTTTCTAAGAGTCTCTTATGGTTTGCCTCCCTCCCTCTCTTTTTTTCCCCTTCCCCTCCCCCACAGTCTTCTGTTAAGTTTCTCAGGATCCACATAAGGGTGAAAACATATGGTATCTGTCTTTCTCTGTGTGACTTATTTCACTTAGCATCACACTCTCCAGTTCCATCTACGTTGCTACAAAAGGCCATATTTCATTCTTTCTCATTGCCAAGTAGTATTCCATTGTGTATATAAACCACAATTTCTTTATCCATTCATCAGCTGATGGACATTTAGGCTCTTTCCATAATTTGGCTATTGTTGAGAGTGCTGCTATAAACATTGGGGTACAAGTGCCCCTATGCATCAGCACTCCTGTATCCCTTGGGTAAATTCCTAATAGTGCTATTGCTGAGTCATAGGGTAGAACTACTGTTAATTTTCTGAGGAACCTCCACACTGTTTTCCAGAGTGGCTGCACCAGTTTGCATTCCCACCAACACTGCTAGAGGGTTCCCGTTTCTCCACATCCTCTCCAGCATCGATAGTCTCCTAATTTGTTCATTTTAGCCACTCTGACTGGCGTGAAGTGATATCTGAGTGTGGTTTTGATTTGTATTTCCCTGATGAGGAGCGATGTTGAGCATCTTTTCATGTGCCTGTTGGCCATCTGGATGTCTTCTTTAGAGAAGTGTCTATTCACGTCTTCTGCCCATTTCTTCACTGGATTATTTGTCTTTCGGGTGTGGAATTTGGTGAGTTCTTTATAGATTTTGGATACTAGCCCTTAGTCTGATATGTCATTTACAAATATCTTTTCCCATTCTGTTGGTTGCCTTTTAGTTTTGTTGATTGTTTCCTTAGCAGTGCAGAAGCTTTTTATCTTGATGAGGTCCCAATAGTTCATTTTTGCTTTTAATTCCCTTGCCTTTGGAGATGTGTCAAGTAAGAAATTGCTGCGGCTGAGGTCAGAGAGGTCTTTTCCTGCTTTCTCCTCTAGGGTTTTGATGACTTCCTGTCTCACATTCAAGTCCTTTATCCGTTTTGAGTTTATTTTTGTGAATGGTGTGAGAAAGTGGTCTAGGTTCATTCTTTTGCATGTTGCTGTCCAGTTCTCCCATCACCATTTGTTAAAGAGACTGTCTTTTATCCATTGGATGTTCTTTCCTGCTTTGTCAAAGATGAGTTGGCCATACTTTTGTGGGTCCAATTCTGGAGTCTCTATTCTACTCCATTGGTCTTTGTGTCTGTTTTTTTTGTGCCGATACTATGCTGTCTTGATGATTACAGCTTTGTAGTAGAGGCTAAAGTCTGGGATTGTGATGCCTCCCGCTTTGGTCTTCTTCTTCAATGTTACTTTGGCTATTCCGGGTCTTTTGTGGGTATATATCTTATTAGTTCTGTTTCTCTGGAAAACCCTGACTAATACAATTACATTTGGTAAATTTTTCATCTTTGATATATTTTTTATGTGTGGAAGTTCCTTTTGTTCCTTTTCTTCATGTCTTTTAAATATCTGCATTTTGGGGCGCCTGGGTGGCGCAGTCGGTTAAGCATCCGACTTCAGCCAGGTCACGATCTCGCGGTCCGTGAGTTCGAACCCCGCGTCAGGCTCTGGGCTGATGGCTCAGAGTCTGGAGCCTGTTTCTGATTCTGTGTCTCCCTCTTTCTCTGCCCCTCCCCCATTCATGCTCTGTCTCTCTCTGTCCCAAAAATAAATAAATGTTGAAAAAAAAATTTAAATATCTGCATTTTGTTCATATTATTCTTTATTCTTGAGCATGTTTGTAATGGATGTTTTAAAATTCTGATCTGCTATTTCTATCATTTCTGGATCTGTTTCATTTGATTGATTTTTCTCCAGTTCAGTCACATGGCCTTTCCTTTGTGTACAGGCTTCCTTGATGTCTTTTCCTTTTCTTATAAGGACACTAGTAGTATTGGATTAGGGTTTGTGGTCTCATTTAACCTTAATTACCTTTTATTTGTCTATTTTTTTTAATGTTTTTTATTTATTTTTGAGAAGGAGACACAGAATCCGAAGCAGGCTCCAGGCTCTGAGCTCTCAGCACAGAGTCTGAGGCAGGGCTTGCACCTACAAACCACGAGATCATGACCTGAGCTGAAGTCAGATGCCTAGCCAACTGCCTAACCAACTAAGCTACCCTTAATTCCCTTTTAAAATGCCCCATCCAGGGGCGCCTGGGTGGCGCAGTCGGTTAAGCGTCCGACTTCAGCCAGGTCACCATCTCGCGGTCCGTGAGTTCGAGCCCCGCGTCGGGCTCTGGGCTGATGGCTCGGAGCCTGGAGCCTGTTTCCGATTCTGTGTCTCCCTCTCTCTCTGCCCCTCCCCCGTTCATGCTCTGTCTCTCTCTGTCCCAAAAATAAATAAACATTGAAAAAAAAATTTAATAAAATGCCCCATCTGCACGTATCGTCACATTGGAGGTTAGAATTTCAACATATAAATTTGGGTGAAACACAATTCCGTCCATAACATTGTTGTTTTGTTTTTCCTTTAACAGGTACCAGACTTTATTCTGGCAGGGATTTATAATTGCTTGAGGATCAGCCTATTTCTTTCAAGGCTTGTTTTCAGTTTTGTTAGGGCAGTTCTGCAGTAGTGTTTATTCTGGATCTAGATTAGCTCCATTACCAGGGCATGGCCCTTCTAGATTCTCTACTGAATGGTCTGGGTGATCAATGATGAGTCTCTACTCTGGCTGGTCAGAACTTAAATTTCTCTCAGCCCTTTCAGTTCTGGAAAGTGTTCAGCTTACAGATTCCTAGTCATTATTTTCTTGGCTTTGTGGAGTTTCTCCCTATTAACGCACATCTTAGTATTTGGCAACAAGCTAAAGGGGACTCTTCAGGGTTTTCTGAAGCTCTTTCTCTGCATCACTGTCTTCTCTGGAATTTTGCCCCCACCCCATCCAGCTGCCTCAGCCTACTCAAATTCAGATCTCTGTATCCTCAATCCAGCAAGATTGCCCACTTGCTTAAGATTCCTCTCCCTGTATATGGTCTGTACAGTTCTGCCAGTCAAGAGCTAGGACAAAAACAGGGCTTACCTTGTTTCCATTTTTTTTTTTCAGAGATCATACTCCTACAATGACTGTTTGTCACTATTCAGAAACCATTGTTTGTGTGTTTTTCCAGTTTTCTAGTTGCTTATAGTAAGTGGGCATGTGCATTCTCAGTTATTCTATCATAGGGTACCTATTTACTCTTATATATTTGAGACCTATAGTGTCTAGATTTTGAATCTGCTTTGTTTCATTCACTTTGTTTCAAAATCATTTTCTGCATCATTAAAAACTCCTTAGGAACATTGTTTTAGATGGATGCCTGTTATTCCATTGTATCGGCCTGTGTATTTTGACTGAAGAACAAGGCAAGGGGTAGATTGAGGCCCTGAGACTTGGCCTAGGTCTTGATAAGGCATTGGCAGATGGGGGAATTGGGCTATGGGAAATAAAACACCAGGGCTCTGGAGTTTTATGAGGACTAATGTGGTGTCCTCCTTATAAGAGCACTTCTATCCTTTTTCTCAAATCATGGCTTGCGTTTGCATTTTGTCAAATAAATACCTCTTTCTGTAGGTAGGTTTCTTACCTCCAGGTAGTTGGATAGAAGTACGGTCTTTGGAGGTCAGACATGTTTAGCTTGCGGCTCAGTTTTTACTCAATTGTTACATGCTCTTGGCAAAGTCATGGTACCTGTTCAGAGCCTCCGTTCGCTCACCTGTAAGGTGGAGAATGTGTATAATGGCCTCACAGGGCTATCCTTCAGTGTAATTGAGATGCTACCTTCAAGAGCACTGGGTGTCATGTCTGATACAGGATAGGTTTTCTTGAGTTAGCTTAGGGTTTCTTTAAAAAAATCAGGTATAAAACTATGGGCTGGATGTATCCAGGCCTGAGGTGAGCTGCAGGGGACTTGAATGCCCAAACGAGCCTCTGTATCATTTCCTGCCTCCCTTTGCTCATATACCAGAAAATGAAACGAGGCAGATGATCTCTACCTAGGCTCTCATCAGATTCATGGTTGCGAAAGTCTAGTGAATCTGCCAGGTGAGGCTTATCTTCATCTGACAATTTCAGGACTGGCTGCACAGGCAGCTGTTTCTGTCCCTTGCACACAGCCTGGTGGGTCCGCACTCCGGCCTTTGCATGAGGGCTGCTAGCAGCTACAACAGGGACGGGCTGTGGCAGCTGCTGCACCTATTATGCCAGTGAGGGATCATCACAGACTAGTCTGTCTGGGTCATAGGCAGTGGGGGACTAGCCCTTTACAGAAGGCTTTTCATGCAGTACGAGCAGTTTCACGTGTTGTTCTTCCTCTTTTTGCTTTGTTGCTTGGCTAGTTTCTTTCCTGACCCTTTCCTCATTTCTGCTGTTTTCATACCTCTGTGTCTTTTGTCCTCTCCTCCTGGAATGCCCTGTCTTCATCCTAGTCCAGCTACCCTGATTTGTCCTTTAGAACGTGCCCCAGCTTGGCTCACATCTGCCATTCGCTCTGCCCTAGCTCTTTGTGAACTGTTTAGTCGCTCGCTGTTTGTTCATGCGTGTTGTCCGGTTCATAGCAGGGGTCAGAGGGATGGCACTAACTCTTCAGTGCCCACTGCCACCCGGGAGAGACTAGCCGAAGGAAGAGCTCTCCACATCACAAGGACATCACATTTGAGATGGCCACAGATGTGTGTGGCAGGACAAGATCCTGAAGGTTCTCCAGAATGTACTGGAGGCCTGGCCAAGTACTCATTTGCTTGTGTGGTCCTTCATTCACTCGTCTATTCAATATTTATTGACTTATATGTGCCAGGCCCTGTTATAGATACTAGAAATAGGACTAGTGAACAAAACAGACAAAAATATGCCTTTCTTCATGAAGCACATACTTCAGTCAGGGCAACTGCTCGTGGCTAAAGAGGTTCAATAAGCCAGCTGGTGATAAGCATGATGAATAGAAATAAAGCAGCAGTAGGGAATAGGTGACACGGGAGGAACATGAGGGAAACTTTCTCTGAGTGCATTTGAACAGAGCCTTGGATGAAGGGAAGGGTCAATGATTCCTATATCTGGGGAAAACAGTGTTCTGGGCCCAAGGAAGAGCAGGGAAAAGACCCTGGGGTGGGAGCAGGCTGGATGGCAGTAACCACTATATTTTTCTGAATGAGATGATCACAGAACTCTCATTTTGTAGTTTATTCTTTGGCATTTTAGCCCTCACAAGATGAACCAAATAATATAGGTCCACCTCATAATATGTAGTGGGCATATTCCTGGAAGTGTGAGCATGGCTGTGTGGATTTTATTTCTATAATTGGATTCCACTTTTTAAAAAAAAATTTTTTTTTTCAACGTTTATTTTATTTTTGGGGACAGAGAGAGACAGAGCATGAACGGGGGAGGGGCAGAGAGAGAGGGAGACACAGAATCGGAAACAGGCTCCAGGCTCTGAGCCATCAGCCCAGAGCCCGACGCGGGGCTCGAACTCACGGACCGCGAGATGGTGACCTGGCTGAAGTCGGACGCTCAACCGACTGCGCCACCCAGGCGCCCCTGGATTCCACTTTTAAAGACACACAATAAGCTTGTCATTTTAAGGAACCCCCATGGCTAATCCTTTTAACAGAGTGAATAATCAGCCTTAGAGGATCCCTTAGGTTCTTATCATTTTAAAATCCTTTGGTTTTATGTCTTTAGAGATGCTGAAATTTCATGTATTTTCATGAAGGTGGAGATGACACAGTACCAAGTGTATATAAGTGGCAGTTAAGCAGGAAAAATTTCATGGGAAGAGATTGAATTTTTTTTCCTGAACTATCAGGCTTTTTAACTCTTTACTTCCTAGTCTTAGTTCTGTGTTATGCAAACATAACAAATTTTGGCATAAAGAAAATAGAAAGGACAAGGCTGATAATTAGGAATGCAAGACTGTAAAATAGCTATTTCCTAAATCTCTATTTAAAAGAACAAGCCAACATTTCTTCTCTTAGGGGACATAAGTCCTTGCCTTTCTTTTTTTTTTTTAATTTTTTTTTTCAACGTTTATTTATTTTTGGGACAGAGAGAGACAGAGCATGAACGGGGGAGGAGCAGAGAGAGAGGGAGACACAGAATCGGAAACAGGCTCCAGGCTCTGAGCCATCAGCCCAGAGCCTGATGCGGGGCTCGAACTCACGGACCGCGAGATGGTGACCTGGCTGAAGTCGGACGCTTAACCGACTGCGCCACCCAGGCGCCCCAGTCCTTGCTTTTCAAACTTCAGTTCGCATGGGCTGTGATAGCAGCAGGTAAGGATGGTCCAGTTCCAAGTCTTTCCTCCAGATTCCCAGTGTCATCCTGGTTATTGTGAACAAATGAACCAATTGAACAAAGCATAAAATGACTCGTGTGTGTGTGTGTGTGTGTGTGTGTGTGACAGAGGGGTTGGCATGCGAATATTTTACATGTCCCCATGTAAATGGCACTCGGCATTGTGGCTCTAACTGGAGGTATCTTTGGTAAATGGATTGGTTTCCTGGGTGCCCAGCTAGGACATAACATGATAACCTCATATGCCCTCTAAAGTTTTCATTTAAAATGATTTATCAGCTGCTAAAACAAAAAGAGGGAAAAATAAAAACAGAGATCGATTACGTATTTTTCAAGAACAGAGCAATTTTCTGGTTAGAACAAGGAGCTCATCCTCAGAAAAAGCCAATTCAGAAAGTTCATCCTCCAGCCATTCATAGACCTTCCCGGGCCGCTGGCACCAACCCAGCTTACTGACACAGTTTGGCTCACTGTTAGTAGTGGACTTTGCTCCATCACGGAAGGGAGGGAAGGTTCTTCCTTGGCCTCCTCTTTCCACCTCTGGTGAGGTAACCAGAATGTTGGTTCCTGTGTATGTATGTGTGTGTGTGTGTGTGTGTGTGTGTGTGTGTGTGTATCTTTGAGAGAGAGAGAGAGCATGTGTGAGGTGGAGGAGGGTCAGAGATAGAGAGAGAGAGAGAGAGAGAGAGAGAGAAGATCAAAGCAGAGAGCCCGATGCGGGGCTCAAACTCAAGAACTGCAAAGTCATGACCTGAGCCAAAGTCAGACACTCAACCTACTGAGCCACCCAGGTGCTGCCAGAATGCTGGTTGTGAAGACAGTTTCCTATGTTGTGTATGTTCCCCAGGTTTTCACAAATGGAGCAGTTTCATCATGATTTTTTGTTACTTGTGGACCTTAGGAGGTTCAGGCAGTTCTATACTTAGGCACCAAAGGGGAACAGGTAGTTACAATGCTGGGGTAACTCCTATCCGCAGAGCTGGTTGTTTGGCATCTATAAAGTACTGCCACCCATGAGATCAACTTCACCGCAGTCTTCATGTCCTCTCTTCATCCCTACTTTCTGTCTGACAAGGAAGCAAATGAAGGTCTGTCTGGAACTGCCCCTGGGTGAACTTCTTAGCTTCATCCTTCTAAAACACCTTCCAAGCTCTGTTTTCCTTGAGCTGACACAGCTCGTTGACCCACTCACCTGCAGCTCTTTGAATCCGAATTTTGGGTAAAAATTGTCCATGTTCAACTAGACGGTAAGCTCTTTAAAATTCCACTCACTCATTCACCCTATGAATAGATACTCTGTAGTTGCTCTGGGCCAAGCACTGTTCCTGTGCCTGGCTGTGTGGAACTCACATGGTCATGGGAGTGCTTATTAGCAATCTAGAGTTCTCTTACCTCTGGTAATTCCATAGGTGGATGTTGTACCTCCAGCAGTACCTGAATCACTGGTAATGTGTTAGTGCTGGCAGGAACATAGAAGCTTTTTGGTCCAGTGAGCTTGCAGTGAACGTTGATGTTGATGATGCAGATGGAATGAATGTCAAGATCATGACTCTGTTGTGGAGTCAGAGAAAGAAATGCACTCAGTCTGCTTTTATCCATTTCTTCTCATATTCTCAAGGTCAAGGTCTTCTCTTTTCTCTCCTCTCTTCTCTCTCTCTCCCTCTCTCCCTCTCTCCCCACTATCGGATGCTTTGGCAGCGAGCTCCCTCATGTTTTCAACTCTAACAAAGAACTCTTATACCAGGGCTATTTTAAAAGAAAATTAAGCAGAAGCACAGCAAAGGTTTTAAAAAGTATTTTTTCTCATTATTTTATTGTTGAACTAATTATTTTATAGGAGATTAAAAGCAAAGTGATCATTGAGTGGACCTCATAGCACGTACTGACCCAGTCTTAGAAGATTGCATGTAAACCAGAATTTTGTAACTCAAGTTCTATTTTAGGTTCACCCTGAAGAGTTGTTATTTAAAGCAACCTTGTAAAAAGAGTAATCAGAACCTCCCTGAATGTTAGAGTTAGCAGGGGCAGCGGATTTCTTAAAGGAGGGTGGGAACATGACTCTTACAGCCTTCCTGGTTTTATCTCCAGACTGGTGGGGCCTGGGAAACATGATTTTATTCTTAGGGAACTTTGGGAATACCGAAAAGAAAAAGCGGTTCAAAAGTTCTGTAGAGAATGGATGATGGCTTTGTTTGCTTCATTTTTTTTCCACTGGGGGAATGGCTCACCGCATACCCCCTACCTCAGCCTGTCCCCAAAGGGAGTCAGGGAAATGGCCACAGTTCATTCTGAAATGACTGGAAGGAGAGTGGGGGGGGGGCAGGTGGGATGCTGTGCCTTCACAGTATCCAGTTACTGGACTGAGTATCATTTTCCGGAGCCACAGGATACAACATTACAGGGAAACGGGAGATTTCCACTCCTGCTCGGGGAAGTTCCTAAAGGTGTGTTTGTAATATTTCGTTTGGAAAGAGACAAGATCATTTATTTGAACATCTGAATTGGCCACAAAATCCCATAATTTGTATTTATTGGGGGATTTTGTGCGTTGTTGTCTTGAGAAGAAACACAAAAAAAGCTTGTTCCAAACCCAACATTCCACAAGGAAATGGAAATTTCATTGCTCCTTTCTGACATAAAAGGTCATCTTGTTGTTTATCTACAAAGCCAGGGGAAATTGGCTGTTGAGTATTTTGCATTTGGAAACACTGGCCCAAATTCAAAGAAGTCTGATGCTCTCTCCCCTCCTTGCCCTGTTTTTATTTAAAGATGTTGCACTCATGAATCATTGGGTGAAAGCTTGAAATATAGTTCCTTCTGTTTCAGAAGATGAGGGCGGGCCTTAGTCCAAAAGGAGAAACACAAAGTCAAGGATGTCCTAGAACTCCTAAGAACATAGACACTGAGAATGTAGCTGTTGTAATGCTCCTGGTCTCTGGGTTATAGGATACACTGGACTCTCTTGTACTTGTTAAATCACCAAAAATCTTTGGCAATATGCAGATCTCAGACTTACCCTGAAGTTTCCAGCAAAGCCTCAGAATAGTTGCCCACTAGGCAGGACGGTGATGTAATACATAGGGCCCAAGGCAAGTTGACAATGTAGGGCTGCTTGTTCAAAAAAAGTACAGTTAGGGGCGCCTGGGTGGCGCAGTCGGTTAAGCGTCCGACTTCAGCCAGGTCACGATCTCGCGGTCCGTGAGTTCGAGCCCCGTGTCGGGCTCTGGGCTGATGGCTCAGAGCCTGGAGCCTGTTTCCGATTCTGTGTCTCCCTCTCTCTCTGCCCCTCGCCCATTCATGCTCTGTCTCTCTCTGCCCCCAAAATAAATAAACGTTGAAAAAAAAAATTAAAAAAAAAAACAACAACAAAAAAGTACAGTTAAAGGTATTAAATTATAAACCTTTTCCTTTAAAAATATTTTACTATTTAGAAAACAATGATATAATTGTAATACGGGAGTAACAAAATTGATAAATGGTAAATAATATGTTGTGGTCTTCATTTTATATATTACAGTAAAAATACTTTATCAGTGTAATATCTTGATTGGCTGTAAGATTTTTCTGGCTCTCTTTTTTGTGAATTCATTTATGAGATTATCAAAATTTATGCTCTTAGCAATTTCATTTTCTTTTTTTTTTTTAATTTTTTTTTTTTTAACATTTATTTATTTTTGAGACAGAGAGAGACAGGGCATGAACAGGGGAGGGGCAGAGAGAGAGGGAGACACAGAATCTGAAACAGGCCCCAGGCTCTGAGCTGTCAGCACAGAGCCCGACGCGGGGCTCGAACTCACAGACCGTGAGATCATGACCCGAGCCGAAGTCGGACGCTTAACCGACCGAGCCACCCAGGCGCCCCTGCAATTTCATTTTCAATTGATATAATTGAAAGCGATCTCTTTTGCAAGTACTAAATCAAATAATTTTTGAAAGTTTTTAATTTTTAAATATTTTTTAATGTTTATTTATTTTAGAGAGAGAGGGAGAGACTGAGTACAAGTGGGGGAAGGGCAGAGAGAGAGACACACACAGAATCCGAAGCAGGCTCCAGGCTCTGAGCTGTCAGCATAGAGCCAGATGCGGGCCTCGAACCCACAAACCGTGAGATCATGACCTGAGCTGAAGTCAGACGCTTAACAGACTGAGCCACCCAGGTGCCCCAGTTTTTGATAATTTTTAATTTTGAGAAGGATCTTTCTGCTGAGTTCCTGGAGTTATTGGAGTTACTGGAGTTTAAGAACATCTTATTGGATATAATAGCTTTAGGGTAAATTTCTAAAAAATTATTTTGAAATACAGATGTCAGCATGTCTAGAGCTAATGATTCTTAACAAAGTTTCTGAAAAGATTTAATTCTTCATACAAATAAGTTTTGTGTAAGTTTGAAGTTAATTTTAAAGTAAATTTATATAAGGGCATTTTAATGTTTTCTCTGACATTTCCCGTAACTTGTAGGCGTCCTGCGAGCAAGTGAAAGTACCTTCACAATTTTGTGTATAATTCAAAATACTTGTTTATAGAGTCCAATGTGTTTCTTCATACCAGGAAAAATTAATTTTTGAATAATTTTTTTTTAACGTTTATTCGGTTTTGAGAGACAGAGACAGAGCACGAGCAGGGAAGGGGCAGAGAGAGAGGGAGACACAGATTCTGAAACACGATCCAGGCTCTGAACTGTCAGCATAGAGCCCGACACAGGGCTGGAACTCACAAACTGAGATCACGACTTAAACCAAAGTCAGCCACTTAACCAACTGAGCCACCCAGGCACCCCAAGGAAACATTAATTTAAAAATTGTTTTCCTTGCTAATAAGTGGTTCATTTAAAGTTTCATTATGAAAATGGTGCTTTCTTCTGTTGCATGCAGCAAGCTTTAAATTCGGTTTGTAGTTCTAAGCCTGAGGATATTTGCTCTGCTTTTTGCAACAGTTTTCAAAACTGGAGATTCTAAACTCTTTGAAGAATCCTCATAACTCCTGGAAATGCAGTATTGCAGTGTTCACGTGCACATTTTTATTTCGTAGTAATTTACTGACAAAGTTTACTGCCTGAGTACCAGCAGTTTCTGTCCTGGCGCTCAGGACAGAGAGTTCATATTTCTGCAGATACAACAGGGATGGGCTCCAGACGCTGACAGGCGGGCCCGCCTCCCCCGGCCATGGCCACTGCTGCCACGCATCTGGGCTCAGGTTCTGGCTGCCCTGGCCTGCCTTGCCCGAAGGTCTGAGCCTGCGTGTGTTATTGCTGCCTGGTGTATCGTCTCTGCTCATACACATGCTCCATTGTCTCATTAGACTTCGCTTGCTTAACTCACAAAGAGAAAATTATGAAGAATTTCAAGATAGCAACTGTAGAGCATTAAACTAAGCATGGACTCCTTCTGAGAGAGTCCCTTTCTAACTGCACAGGTCATCACACATGAAGCCGGTCCCGCCTAGACATACAGAATATAATTGAGGGAATGAAGGTTCTTACCACATGCAGCCTTAGTTTCTGGCAGACCATCTTCATTGCCAGGAAGTTCCAACCTCATGTCTAACCCTGGCCCAAAGATGCCATTTTTCTTACCCTTTCTCCAAAGATTTTGCTACTCACTTTTATCAGAGCCTCTCATTAGTGCACCTAGTGAGTACAGGTTCACCTGAACACAGACTAGCATCTGTTTTCATACCTGGGAAGACTGATTCCTTATATTCCTGTCTTATACACTATGAGACTGCACAATCAGTCTGCTTCCTAGTTTCCCTAATCTACAAGGTCCTTATCAGAATCTCCTGCAGCCTTGCAAACATGTTATATTCCTTGTGCCTATCCCTAGAGATTCAGATTCTGGACATCAGGAATGGAGCCCAGCCATCTGCATTTTAATCAGCTTTAGCTAGGGATTCTGATAGCCTGGTCTGGGAATATCTGGTGGTTCTCCTGATTAGGAATTTGTTCAAGGCTCCACAGCTGTAGTCCCGTCTCTGTTCTGGACCCCAGGGCTCATCTTAGTCCTCCCATGATTTGTCTGCTTTATCTGATTCAGCAGTCCATGTCCTCTCTTTGTATTTTCTCCCTTTTAACCACGTAGTTGTAAAGCAGGAGGCCACTCCTTTTATGTTAAATCCCTTCTGTAGTTGTATGAAGTGACTTTCAACCAATGTAAATTGGTTGCCCAGCCCTCGCTAAGCTGGTGCCGTCAAATGGCACAAGTTGTGTGTGTGTGTGTGTGTGTGTGTGTGTGTGTGTATGTGTATGTGTGAGTGAGTGTGTGCATTCATGTATATGAGTGTGTGTGTGAGTGTGTCAGCAGTGATGATGGTAGAGGAAGTCGGGATGGATTCTAATGTTATGGTACTTCAGACCGGAAATACCAGACCTGATAAGGGATGAGACCATCCCTACAACTCATGAATGGTTCAGAAAAATCAACATAGATTAGCTAATTTAATTCCTGAGTATACTATTGGAGGCATAAAACAAGTAGTTGTAACTACTTGTACCATTTAAGATAGACTCTTTTTTGCTGTAGTAATAACGCCCAAATCTCAGTGGCTGTAACAACTTACATCGTATGTCTACTGCATAACTTCTGAGAACTTGGCTCTGTGTTTCCTGAGACTCTGGCTGATGGAACAGTTCATCCTAAACCCTGTATTTTTCCTAGCAGAGGGAAGGAGAACTTTGGAGCATCCTACCCAGCAATATAATGCTCTGGCCTGGAAATGACACATCATTTATGTTTATAACTCATTGGCCAGAACTAGTCACATGGGCCATAGAAAAGAGGCAGTGAGATCATACAAAAATGTGAACTGTAAAGCACTGCATAGATTCAGTTCCTTTTTCAAAGGATTTTAAAGCAGGTGTAGCCTTATCCAGTCAATAGTAAGCATACGACCTAAGGAGTGGGAGCATCCAGAAATAGGCCCTTTCAGAAGGACTAGATATATTAATGAATAATAGATTCCCACCACTGAAAGCAGAGAGGCCTCTCAGCTGGAGGAACCATGTTGGGAGGATCTGGCTGAAATGAAAATGTTTCATGTTCAGAGACCCAGGTGGTGAACTGGGCTTTCTTCCTGGTTCATTCCCTGAACGTTTTCTAATCCCTGTTCTTCTCTTGCTTCCATGTACATCTTGTTGGTGAGGATGGAGATTGATGGGGATGATTATAGGTCACAGAGCCTAGAGGTGGCTGAATGGGAGTTGTTTTTCTAGTTCTTTTATAATTTTATGTTGTCCTAGATCTTAATCACTTGCCTCCTTGTCTCAGTATTTGATTTCCTATTATGTGCTTGCTTTGGACAAAAAGTGCCATTTAAACCAGAAACCATCATTTTTTTCAGGACTTGGGACTCAGGGAGAACTTTGCAGTTATTACAAATGGATGCAAAATGGTGGGTCCCAGTTTGGGATTGAGGACAGCCAAGTATGATCAAAGCATTTTATGTTTGAGTTTTAGAAGTGGAAAATAAAGGATAGACGTAAAACAACAAGTACTCGGCATCCTAGAACTTGCAGAAGGTGTTTACCTTTTAGGAAAGCAAATTGATTTTTTGTTGACATATTGTGTCTTAAGAATGGTTAGCGTTATTATGAGTTCTTGCTTGGGACTCAGAGATACAAGGATTCAAAGCCCCGGTATGTTAGAATTCTCCAGAAAGAACCAACAGGCCGGCCTTCCTTCCTTCTCCCTTCCTTCCTCCCTCCCTCCCTCCTTCCCTTTCTTCCTTCCTTCCTTCCTTCCTTCCTTCCTTCCTTCCTTCCATCCATTCACCCATACATCCAACCTTTTATCCATCTGTCTATCTTGGGATATCTTGGCCTCTGCAATCTGTTAAATACTTCTAATTGTGTCAATTCCTTCCAAGTAAATCCCTATATTAGAAGGAGTTGACTCACATAATTATGGAAGTTTAGAAGTCTCAAGATCTGCAGTCAGCAAGCTGCAGGAGATCTAGGAGAGCCAATGATATAAGTTCTAGTCCAAAAGCCAGTAGGCTTGAGACCCAAGAAGAGCCAGTGTTTCACTTTGAGTCCAGAGGCTGAAAAAGATGAAATATCCCAGCTCAAGCAGTCAGACAGGAAAAGTTTCCTCTTACTTGGGCTTTTTGCTCTATCCAGGTCTTCAGTTGACAGACTGAGACCCACCCCCATCCTGGGAGGGCAACTTTCTTTACTGGGTACCGACTCAAATGTTAATCTCCTCCAGAAACACCCTCATAGACACACACAGAATAATGTTTGATCACATATTGGGCAGCCTATGGCCCAGTCAGATTGATCTATAAAATCGACCATCATGCCAACTCTGTTACTTGGGAGCTGTGTGAACCTGAGCAAGTTATTTAACATTTTTGTGCTTCATTTTCTCTCTCTCTGTAAAGTGGGATAATTAAAGTGCTTACTCATAGGGTTGTCTTGTGGCCTGAATGAGAACATATATCAAACTCATAATGAAAATTTACTGAATGCTTGAGGTATACTGGTGCTGTGCTGATGCTGTTGCCATCCTCCCCATCCCCACCCTCAATGTGATGGGTATCTTCTCACAGAGTGAGTTGGGAGGCAGGGCGAGGGACTCTGTGGAGGAGTCTCATTGTTCTCTGGGATTATTTCATGGGTCAGTTGCTACATAAGTTACATAGATTTTTTTCAACATACGTTTTTTTTCTTTTCTCTCTTTTAAATATTAGTCTCTGTTTCAAGGGAGCATTTTGGTCTGCATGCTAGTGATTTATTTACAGTTAACACATCACTCCACAGATTAGTAGGTGACGTGTAGACATTTGGATCTTCTGAGCCTCTTTAAGGGAGGCAGAGCAGGAAGGTTTCTGCAACAGGGCACCTGAGTGACTCAGTTGGTTAAGCTTCTGACTCTTGGTTTTGGCTCAGGTCATGATCTCACAGTTCGTGAGTTCGAGCCCCACGTCGGGCTCTGTGCTGACAGTGCAGGGCCTGCTTGGGATTCTCTCTCTCCCTTTCTCTGCGCCTACCCTGCTGTCTCTCCCCTTTCTCTCAAAATAAATACATAAACTTAAAAAAATAAAAAAGGAAAGGTTTCTGCAGACAGCAAACTACTTTGCCCAAAGGTGAGTGTTAGTTCAGAGGATCGTAATTCAGAAAGTTCAAGAGAGTTCCAAGCTGGGCAAAACAAAACAAAACAAACAAAACAAACAAAAACAAAAACAAACAAAAAGAAAAAAAAAACCTTTTCCATTTTTATTTTATTTGCTATTAAGTAAAGTGATATTTATATGTAATATGCATGACAAACTTCATCACTGTTTTAAATGTCAGGTTTATTGGAGCATAATTTACATAAAACAAAATCCATTATTTTAAAGTTTACAACTTAGTAAGTTTGACAAATGTATATAGTTGTGTAGCTATAACAACAGTAAAAATACAGAACCTTTTTATTTCCTGTGTCCCTTTGCGGTCTGTCCCCTCTTCACATTCTGAGACCCAATAACCACAGATTTATTTGCTATCCCTATCATTTGACCTTTTGTGGAACTTGATATACATGGAATCATACATTGTGGAGCTCTGTGTCAGCCTTCTATCATTTCACATAATGTTCTTGAGATGTATCCATGTTGTTGCATGGATCAGCAGTTCTTTTTTTTTTAATGTTTATTTATTTTTGGGAGAGAGAGAGAGAGAACGCGCATGTGCACGAGCACACAAGTGGGGGAGGGGCAGAGAGGAAGATACAGAATATGAAGCAGGCTCCACGCTCTGAGCTCTCAGCACAGAGCCCGATGTGGGACTCGAACTCATGAACTGAACCCGGAGATCATGACCTGAGCTGAAGTCAAATGCTCAACTGACCGAGCCACCCAGGCACCCCCAGTAGTTCTCTTTATTCCATTGTGGCGATACACTAAAATTTGTTTATCCATTTGGTAGACGGACAGTTTGCTGTTTCCAGCTATTGTAAATAAGCTGCCGTGAGCATTTACACACAGGTTTTTGTTTAGACATAGATTTTCACGTCTCTTATGTAAATAATAGGATTTTTAGAAGCAGGGTTGTGTGGTAAGAATATGTTGAACTTTATAAGAAATTGCCAAATTGATTTCTAAAGAGGACATTTTGCCTTCCCACCCAGCAGTGTATGAGAATTCCAGTTACTCCACACCCTCATTAACACTTGATGGTATCAGTCCTTTTAATTTTAGCTCTAAGTGAGAGCTGTGAGCATCATTTCATGTGCTTGTTGACTATCTGTATATATTTTTTGGTGAACTTTAAAATATTTTACTTTCAAATATTTCAGATATTTTTATTGCCTTTTTAAATTCTTATTGAGTTGTGAGAGTTCTTTATATGTTCTATAATCATATCTTTGGCTAGATACGTGTTTTTTGAACATTTTTGCTCAGTATGCTGCTGCTGTATTAATTTTCTTAACAGTCTTTTGAAGAATGGAAGTTATACATTTTGGTGAAATCCAATTTAACATATTTTTTCTTTATGAATCATGCTCTTTGTCCTATCTAGGAAATCTTGAGTAATCTGAAGTCATAAAATTTTGTCTTGCTTTCTTCAAAAAAATGGTACAGTTAAAAAATTTTATAGTTTTAGCTCTTTATTGTTTATGTATGTAGTGTGAGATAAGGGTTGGGAGTCTTTATTTACTTCATTCTTTCTGTCTGTCCACCTATTGATATCCAACTTTCCAGTATACCTGTTGAAAAGACTTTACTTTCTTTACTGAATTACTGTGGAATCTTTGTTGAAAATCAATTGGCTTCTCTTTGTTTTATTCATCTTTATGTTTATTCTTATGCTATTATCATACTGTTTTGATTTCTGTGGCTCTATATAAGTTCTTGAAATCTGTGAATGTGTATCCTCCTACTTTGTTGTTCTTTTTAAAAATTGTTTTGTCTCTTCTTACTCCTTTGCATTTCCATATAGATTTTAATCAGTTTACCATTTATTACACAAAATACTACTGGGATTGGCATGATATTTACTCTATAAGCTAATTTGTTGAGAAATGACATCTATCTAACATCGAGGCTTCTAATTCATGTATTTAAGTGTTCTTTATCATAGTAAAGTTTGTAGATTTCAGTGTACAGATATTGCAAATATTTTGTTAGATTTATTCCTAAATACTTTCTTTTTCTGATGCTGTTGTAATGGTATTTAAAATTTCCAATTTCCCATTGTTGCTAACATATAGAAATAAACTTGATTTTTTGTCATGCGTTTAACTGATGTATGTCTTTACTTTTAAAATGAATTTCACAGTATATAGTTAGATATTACTTAGTTTTATCTAATTTGACAACCTTTGCCTCGTGATTGGACTGTTTAGACTATTTACATTTAATGTTATTATTGATATGATTGGGGTTTAAACCTACCACCGTCTATTTGCTTTCTATTGGTCCCATCTGCGATAACTCCTATTTTCATATCCATACTAACCTTTGCTTATTCTCTGGCATTTAGGGCTTGTGTGGCATGTTGGATAAGGAAAGATGGCTTTGGTGTCAGTTAGCCTATGTTGGAATCCTGCAAATTTAGGAAAATTACCAAGCAACTTTGTATCAATTTTCTCATCAGTACAATGAGGGTAGTGGTAGCACCCTCCCCACCCACAGGGCTCTGTGAGGATGAGAAGAGATACCATGTGCATCTAACATGTATGTTGCCTAACGTAGTGCTGAGCTCGTAGTAAGTGCTCACTGCATAGAAACCCTTCTTCAACCTTAACTTGCATTGTAAACATTGTCTCCTATTTCTATGTAATCTTTATAACTGTCATTTTTATGGCTGGATGATAGTCTATAAAGCAAATACAAACCACTATGACCAACTTCCATTTGGTTTGACAGGTTATTTCCAGTTTTGGACCATTCTAGATAATTCGGTTGACCCTTGAGCAATGCAGTCGAGGGGCACAATTCCCCAGGCAGTCAAAAACCCATATATAACTTTTGATTCCCCAGAAACTTTACTACCATCCTACTGTTGACTGGAAGCCTTACTGATTACACAAATAGCTTATTGACACATAGTTTGTATGTTATAGGTGTTATATTCTGTGTCCTTACAATCAAGTAAGCTAAAGAGAACATGCTATTAAGAAAATCATAGGGAAGAGAAAATAATTTATAGTACTGTATTGTATTGTATTTATCAGAAAAAATCCACATATAAGTAGATCTGTGTTGTTCAAGGGTTAACTATATTGTAATTAATGTCTTTTTTTTCATATAATACGCTTGTTGTCTCAGTACTGATTTCCTTTAGAAAAATCCTTGGGATGGTATTTCTGGATAAAGGATATGAATCTCAACATGGTTTTTGCTATGTCTCCAAGCATATCTTTTGGAGTCACAATAGACACTGGAGAGATGTTACCTTCCACTTCTAATTCTCATGGGACCAGAAGATAGTCTTTCCTATGTCTCTCCTCTTTAAAGATGCATCTTCATTTTGTCTGTTCCTCTGTTGAGTGAACTGTCCTGGACTTCCTTATCCTAATGGCTCATTACTCACACCTGTCACCCATTTCGGTGGTTCTGGAAAATTGCAAGTCTCGTTTTTATGTCTGCTGCCTCTGGTTGGAGCCCCTCAAGAAGAAAGGCAGCCTGCTGTTGATCGTGGGGTGTCTGTTTTACAGCTCTCTCCTTATTTGGCTCAGCTGGAATGCACATTATCTGGGAGGGTTCGCTCCTGCGCTGCTTAGAAGTTTCCAAGCTGGAGAGAGAGGTAAGCCTGGTGTCCCTGCCCAAGGGGTCTCATTTCTCATGCAGACATCATTGCTTCAGGGAGAAAATTAGGGAGAACGGTTTCCCCTTTCCTGTAGTGCCGGCTCCCCACACCCCTCCAGCGCAAGACCTGTCTGTAACCTTTCCCTGCCTCCTCCTCTCAGGAACTCATCCCCTACCATCTCGCTCCGTGTCACCATTGTCTAGATGAGAGATAGTACACGCAAAGACACATGTGGTTTCAAATTAGGCCAAGGAGTCCAGGTGTGAAGGCAAATTCTGCCAGTGTATCCAGGTAGGACAGGACAGCTGCCAGGTCTAAGGAAGTCAGGTGTTGGGCAGAAGGTCATGGTGAGCTTTATGCTCCCTTGGAGGGTGCCTTGGCACACAGGCATTGATTATAAAATGGCGATACTGACAACCTGGTTGATCTGTAACTCAGCCTGATTTTAAGTTGAGAATGTTTCGAGCAGGCAATATTTAAATTCAGAGACCCTGAGAATGCAGTCCTGCATTACTGAATGTGCTTCCATTAATTTGGGTCTCCCGGGTGACCTCTGCGGCCTAGCCTGGAGAGCACGGTGGCTTACGGCAGAGGCTTCGACCTGTGTCCTCATAAATCTAGCCAGCCTTAGATCAAGCGACACTCCTTCAGCTCTTTTTACGTCGCAACTCGGGTTGATTTTTCAAATCTCCTATCCCTACCTGTTACCAGCCTGGGTTGAGAGCCAGCTTCCTAACTCTGTCACTTGTCAGGTTCTTCTTTGTCAGGATATTTTGAAGATCTCCCCTTCTGCATTAGATACACTGTCACGCACCTGCTTTTTCACATTAGCTCCTTCCAATGCTACTTCCATGTGTTGTATTTTCTTAAGGCACCAGGTATGTGGGTCTGAAAGAGGATGTAGAGATGAGGGGAGGAAGCCTCAAAGGAGGTGAGTTTATTGGCTTTGAATCCACCCCAGAAAAGTGAGTGATGGGGAAGAAGTTTCTTATTATGGGGAAAGTGATACTCAGGTAATACACTCTGAATTAAAAATGAACGTCCTGTGAAGACAAATCCCAAGCTTATTAATAGTTTATAACATCACCTTGCTTCTCCTGTCGTAATGATTTCTCTGCAGTTCATGCCAAAACCATAACGTAGGAGTCTTACTGTAGGGAAGCCACGTTTGCCTGCTTCCAAAGGGGCCTGGAATATCATAAATGAATGTCTTTTTCAATTATAAAAACAAGTTGGAGTGACTTCACATGAGCTCCTGGCTCCTCTGGGCGCAGGGGGAGCATCATCAGTGATGACCTTGTGTTTCTGTGCCTGATGGCACTCTTACTTCGGCTTTTTGCATCCAGGCTCTGGGCAGCGTGTGCTCAGAAAACAAGCCATGATAAAATGGTTCCTGAGAGAAGACCCAGCAGTATCTTGCCTTGATTTAAGTGGCGACAGAACTTCCTGGGTACCCAGAAGGGAAAGGAGGGAGAGACGAGAGAAGAGGCTTTTCTGGGCCACACGTTCTTCTATGTGATGAGGTGCATTCTTCCATCCATCTTCCTGTGACCTGTTGTGATTTTCCTGCGAAGAAAGTTTTAGGTCCTATCGTGCTGCTTCTATGCAACATGGTATAGCGTGGTCCGCGGGCAGGCTAAATGCATGCTTAAGGTGTCAACAAGACAGAGGCATCCCGGTCAGAATATCTCTACATCTACAAACACAAACTTATGTAATACGGGTAGATGTTAAAACAAAACCAAATGCAGGTATACATGGTATAGAGTGATACTCATGTGCATTTTGTTTCAAGATCTGTTTCTACATACATACATACATACATACATACATACGTACATATTGCAAAATGACATTTGGAGTGGCAACGGAGACCTCAGAGTTTTAATTAGATCTTGGGTAAATTGGGTCTTGACTACTTTTATAAAACTCAAACCCTGCAATGTGTACCAAGACATATTTCAGCCTCCTTTCCCTCCCCAGAATTATTGAATAAGGATGGGAAAATGAATCTTTCTGGAAAGGTTTGGTCTTTTCCACATATATGGAAAGGCACAGGGTGGTGTGGCAAACAGCTGAAGGCTTCCCTGTCACTCACAGTAGAGACATGTAGCCTGTCTTTGCTGTGACCTTGGTCCTTCAAACATCCTCAGCTGGGGTCCAGCCGAGTGCAGGTGTGACAGTAAGCACAGTGAGTTTTTTTTTTTTAATTTTTTTTTAATGTTTTATTTATTTTTGAGACAGAGACAGAGCATGAACGGGGGAGGGTCAGAGAGAGAGGGAGACACAGAATCTGAAGCAGGCTCCAGGCTCCGAGCTGTCAGCACAGAGCCCGATGTGGGGCTTGAACTCACGGACTGTGAGATCATGACCTGAGCCGAAGTCGGACGCTCAACCGACTGAGCCACCCAGGTGCCCCAAGCACAGTGAGTTTGAAACCACCCTGTGTGGTTTGAGGATTTTCCTACTCCCAGTCAATGTGCTATTTTTTTTTTTTTTTTAATGTCAGAAATGGATTCATTTTTGACTCTTCAGGAAAACGTATAGGGTGTGGACTTTGGAGCCAGGGAGTGTTGGGTTAAACTCTCAGCTCTTGCAGGGATCAGCTATGTGATTGTGAAAGTTACTTTATCTCTCCAGGCGTTAGCCTCCTTGTCTGTAAAACGGGGTGTAAAACGGACCGCTTCGTGTGGCTGTGATGATGTTCAAGAAAGATTTGTTCCTTCTCTCTTTTCCTTTCTTCTCTCTCCAGCTCCCTGAATTCCCTTCTCCTGTCTCTTCCCCCTTTCTTCCCTCAGGTTCCTCTGAGGATAGAACCTACTGTAGCAGATCTTGGTATATTTTGGGGGAAGGACCTGAAAGTCGGATTGGAGGAGAAGCACGGACAGATCATGGATGGGGCTGGCTGGGGAGAGCTCTGTGCAAGGAGGGGCCAGTAGACAGGGTGTCCCCAGTAGGAAGAGTGATAGCAGGATTTGGGGGCCGTGTGGCCTATGAAAGGCAGAAGACCTGTCTGTGTGCTTGGGAGAGCTGGCATAGGGATAGGCCCCCTTCTAGGTGGGTGGGACTTTTCCTGTTCCTTTCCTGGACCTTCAGTTATGACTTCTCACCTTTGCTTGTCCCTGCTTTATATCTGGAAAATGCGCTGGGGGTGTGGACCACATTGCAACCACGTGAGCGTTATCCTGATCATTCTATGCCAGGGCTAATATGGATGTTTTTCTAAAGTAGGCTTGAAGGAGAATAAATGTGTGTACTGCCTAAATTAATTTGTTGTGAAAACAAAGTCACTTCATTCTCCAGATTCCTTCAAATACTTGATCTTTCCTCCAGTTTTCTGGCCCTCGTCCTTCATGACCCATCTCTTTTCTGGGAACGTTTTCCTGGCTTAGAATCCCAGCCCTGCTCTGAATGAGGAAAAGGGAGGCCGTGCCCAGATCACTTTGGAGGAGCCAATGGCAGGACCCACCCAGTCCAATGAGCCCCAGGGGTGCACACCAAGGACCTCAGCAAAAACTTAGTTTCTTAACATGTCTGTCTGAAAATAGCTTTCCTGTCATAAAGTGGGTTCCCAGGGAGTTGTCAAACTGTCCAAGGAAACTAAATGAAAAAAATATATATGCATATATATATATGCACATAAAAATTTATATTATTCATGTAATCCACTATATGGTTCGAATTTAGCTTGATGGCTTTTGAAAATGAGTCATTTAATGTCAGCTGTGTTCCCAGAGCCTTCTCAAACCTACTCTCCAGCCTCACTGGAGCCTGAGTCAGGCCTGAGACGCAAGAGGTCTGTCTCGGAAGCAATTAGGACCGTGGCTTAGAGTTTTGCTCGTGCTGTCCCTTCACCGGGCTTCTGGACTGATTGGGCAGTGCTTGGGTCAGGGTGTGCTGAGTTTTGTGGGCCACACTTTCTTCTCCCCCTTCTCACTCACTTTTAAATTATGTTATTTATTCTATCATTTATTAGTTGCTTGCTAAGTCCCAGACACTGTGCTCAGTCCTAGAGGGAAGCGGGGCCTGGAGTTGAATATGGATGTTGGCCCTTAGCCAGGATATTGCAGCTCAGTTAGAGGGATAAGCTATGTTCCCAAGAAAGGCAAATAGTGCAAGGTAAATAACAGGTAACACTTACTGAACCCTCACTATTTGCCAGACTGTGTATTGAATAATCTCCATATATTCTTGCCTTCCATTTCTAGAACACTTGAGGCGTATACTTCTCCATCTCACAGATAAGGAAGCTGAGGCGAGGGGAAGTAAACAGTTTGCTTCAGGGTCTAGTGCCAGAGCCAGGAGCTGAACTCAGAGCCATCTAACCCCAAACCTTAAAAGGCGAAAGGGGCTAACTGCCATAAGAGTGATAATTCTCTCATTTCTGTTTCTCATCCATAAAATGAGAATCATTGCCCTGACGTCCTCCCCACAGGGCATTGAAGTGTTTTAATAGCCGCAGGGGAGGCAGGTGGTTTATATTTGTTTGCTGGTGGGATTGTGGTTGGAGTCCAGAAAGAAAAGAGGAGGAGGAAAGTCCATTTGACCTTTCCTGTCCGAAGACGCACACACCCTGCTTGTGTTGCTGGGAGAAGCCTGCTTGCTCACAGGCAGCTCCTGCCTCCCGCAGGACACCGTGTTTCAGTCGTGGCCACTGTGACGCGCTTGTGGTCTCACTGTCCAACTAAGCCCTGAGCATCATTCTCTAGAGGAAAAACGAGGAGAGGGTCTCTCTGCTCGGTTCACTGTGTTTCCTGGTCCCAGGGCTGGATTTTTAAAAAATGTTTATTTATTTTTTAAGAAGAGAGAGAGACAGAGCGTGAGCCGGGGAGGAGCAGACAGAGAGGGAGGCCCAGAATCCAAAGCGGGCTTCAGGCTCTGAGCTGTCAGCACAGAGCCCGACGCGGGGCTTGAACTTAACAAACCGTGAGATCATGACCTGAGCTGAAGTCAGATGCTTAACTGACTGAGCCGTCCAGGTGCTCCTACAATGTGTTGATTTTGATGCATGTCTATAATGCAGTATGATTATCACCTTAGCTAACACCACCATCATGTCACATGATTACCTTTTGTGTGTGTGTGTGTGTGTGTGTGTGTGGTAAGAAAATGGAAGATCTCCTCTCTTAACAACTTTCAAGTGTGTGATACAGTATCACTGTGTCTAATCATACTGCGGTGCATTAGATCCCCTGTCTTTGGGCCTGGGGAATGTGCCCATCTAAAGGCTTCATCCCCTCTAGTGCCGGGAACCCTAGAATTCCCTACCTATGTGGGCAGGCCTCTTCCCTGAATCCATATTCCTAAGGTCAGACCATGCTTCCAGGTTGCACAAGGCTAGCCCCAAAGGGTGGCCATGGCAAGGCGGAGGCACTGTTTTCAAGGGCTCTGAACGAAGCTTGTGGTGTGGCCTGGGATGTCCACCCTGGACAGTGGGAGAGCCTGGTGTTGTGGAGTGACAGCTGGGTGGGAAGTGTGGAGGAACGGGCTGCAGGCCAGAGGGCCTCTGCTTGTACTCTTGCTTCAGGCCCCCCAAATGTTCAAGGTGAGTCTATGCCAGGCACTATTGCTACATTATCCCCATTAAACCTCATAACAAACCCATGTGGTGTATTTTCTAGATCTTGCAGATGGGGAAGCTGAGGCTCACAAAGTTTAAGTACCTTGTTCAAGGTCACAGAGCTGGGCTTCTAACCCAAGTGTCTTTTCAAACCTTATGTCATAACCCACCACCTGACATCCATGAGCATGGGAGTCACTTTGGGGTGCTGAATAGAAATGCAGATTCCTGGGCTTCCACCCACCCGGATGCAGCAGGATCTCTAAAGGTGGGGCTAGGAGAGCTGTTTTTAATGGACTTCCTGCGTGATGGTATGCTCACTAGCAGAGATCAAATCCCTACCTGCCCTGTCCTAGCTGTAAGACCGTGGCCAAGTAAATTGACCTTGTTGAGCCTCAGATACCAAATCTGTCAATAGGGATAATAACCCCTGCTCTTGCAAGGATTGCGGTGGAAATAGATGGTGTATGTTACGCATTTGACATGGGATAGGTACTTAGGGTGAGTTGAAAGTCTCTCCCTTCTTTCTGATCTTTCCATGACTTGGAGTCTCACTCTCGCTGTAGGTCATCCCTTGGTCCTACTTCCCTGGGGCCAAATTATCCGCAGTATCTGCTAAATTAACTTATTTCTGAGATCTTGGCTACTAAGAATTACAGTTTAGTAACTCCTTTCTTGGCTATTGGTGGAAGCAAGGGGACACTTGGAGATGAAAACACATTCAGAATCCCTGGGTCTGTTTGCCTGACATGTTCTGTCAGGGGCAGGGGAGAAAGTCACAGCTTTTTATCAAATGTGGGTCACTGCGTAGGAACTGCGGCCTCTTCCTGGGCCAGCTTCCTGTGACCTCTGAGAATACCTGTCCTACCTGTCACTCGGGACCCTGCACCAGCATCCTTGGGTCTTCCCTCTACTTTGTGCTCCTCTTCTCTCTGGTCTCTTCTGCCTGGATTTTTCTCCACTGAAAAGTGGGGGGAAAAAAAAAGGCCTCTCCCTTCAGATGGGAGGTGTTCACAGTTTCCGTGAACAGAGGCCGCCCTTGGAGGGCCACAGAGGAGGTGTTAGAATCTGACAAATGCCAGAAGTTGCTCACAGGGAAGGTAAGAAGCCAGGGAATCCATCGCTCTCCCTCCCCTGAGGGTGCACAGATAGACATGCTGTCAGGAAGGCCACGCACAGCTTGTACCATGCCACTGCGTTGAGGGGGAGGAGGGAGCTGCCTCCATAAATCTCTTGTCTACTCCATACCCTTAACATGTGCAGTGTGGCTCTAGTGGCTGTGAGGGAACAGCTGTGGTCCCTGGCCCCAGGAGCCCCAGAACCATGCAGGAGGCAGGGCCAAGCACCCAGGAAGCCCTCAGCCACGCCAGACTTGGTGGGGGTAGGACCCTGCCTGGGTGTGGGGACCCCACAGAGTTGAGGTCACCGCCTGGGCTCAGAGCGGCTTCCTGCAGGAGCCGGCCTGACCGGCCTTGCGGGTGGGGCGGTTCTATTTTTTGAAACATGTCCACATCTTCATCTCCCAGAGTGAGGCGAGTCAAGCAGGCGTTGCAGTGAAACTCTGACTCTATTCTTGACACTAGGAAGGGCTCTTTGTGGCACCAGCCATGCTAGGCAGCTGCGCTAGTAAGTACCGTTACTGTCATTGTTTTCCATCCCTTTTAGTGAGAGGCACTTGAAAGTCATCAGATAGCGCGCTCCCAGGCAGGTCCACCGTCGCACAGGTCTTGCCAAGAATAGACTGCTGTGGCTCACTTTGACGTCCTGTGACCACTCCCAAACATTACTGTGGCCCTTGCCTTGGAAAGCACTGCTCTACATCTGGACTTGGAGAGTGCCCTCTGTCCCTGGGCCCCTGCTGACTTGTCCTGGTTCGTCATGGGTGTGTCCCTTGCACCCGATGCTTCTGCCCTGCTGAGCTCTCTGGGCGTGCCGGGCTCACTCCTGCCTTTGCCCATGGAGCTCCCTCCTTCTGACCCCTAGAATGCAGATTCCTCCCACAGTGCTCTAGCCTGGCCCAGGCTTGCTCTTCCACAGACTTCAGTCTCAGCTCTTACCCTGGTCCACTGTGCAGGGTCCACAAGGGAGGCTGCACCTCCTCCAGTGCTCCCAGCACACCCAGGGAACACCCTGTACTCAACGGCCATCCCCGGGCCTCCGCTGTGGCTCGTTGCACTAACTTTCCCATCATAGTCTAAATCCCTCTAAAGACAAAGGCTGGGCCTTGTTCACTTCTGTTCCTTCGCTGCTCCCGGCACGGGCCTGGCCTGCAGTAGGACTTGGCACATGTTTGCTGAATGACTAAATGATCACGAGAAGGTAGAGACAGCACCAGACTGACAATTGAGGGACATGAGTGCTAGAGCAGACTGGAGGGGGCCAAACAGCTATGTGACCTTAGCCCAGACAGCCCCACCTGTGTGAGATAAATAGCATTCATTCCCAAGAGCACGTGGGAAAGTAGAGATAAGAGGCCAAGGTTCCCAGAAAGTTGTCTTCATTTCCTGGTAAGCCTGTGACATGGAGAACAGCCAGAGGACATGCTTTTTAATCATGAATAGAAACATGTAAAAGTTGGCCTCGTTCCAAATACGAAGTCCTTAAGGCCAGTAGTTTAGTTTAATCATCTACATAAATTGAATATATGGTTCTGTAAAAGACACTTAAGGCCTGGATTTTGGTTACGGCTCCCTCGTTGTTAGCCGTGCGTACCACTATGGGAAATGCCTCCCATGGATGTGTCTGTCTGTTACTTGTCAAATGTAATTGTCAAACATCCTTGCTCTGCCCGCCTCACAGGAAGGCTGCGAGAATGGGTGATGATTTATGGGAAAGAGAGCCGGGAGGTGCGTGGACACACGTGGGCCATGCGCTGGATGCCCGGTGCCCTCTTCGGATCCCCTGGTGCCAGCACGGTGAGCGTCGGCCACGAGGGTGTGTGGCTGCCCCCAGAGGACCTGCGTCACAGACAGCCCACCACCCTCTGGCCCTCCTCCACTTCAGGAGGGCCCAGTCTGCGGTGCAGTGGGTGTCTAGACATCCCCTCCAGGACACCTTGTGAACCCCAAGGAGCCCCTTTTAAGTGAGTTGCTATTGTAATCGTCATGCTAATTCTCCAGAGAAGATCATCTAATCTCCGTATACCAAATATCAAAGTCGCTAAAAGATCTAGAGTGGTGAATATCTCTAGCCTTCACACACTTCTCTTCAGAGCCAGGGATGCCCCGGGGACTTCTGGTGTTTAGTGAAAAAGAGGAGGTTCAGAGGGTGGTGTGGGCTTCCCCGCATGGATCCAGCCTCCCCGTTCTGCTGATGAGGTGAGGGGGCTGTAGCCCAGAGAGGCAAAGTGACTTGTTCAAGGTCGCATGGCTTGTCAGAAGCAGAGCAGCATCTCGACCTTGGCTTCCCTTAATCCAAGATTGACACCCTCCCCCTTATACCTCCCGACCAGCCAGGAAGCACAATGCCTCTTGGGTGGTTTGATGAGGGTAAAACCATAGATAAATGGGCAGGGTTATAAGGATCAACCAGGGATGTTGAGGCACCCAGAAAAAAGCAGGATCAGGAAGCGCCCACCCTCCATAGGCTTGAAGAGTCTAGGGTGGAGAATAGTGTCATTAGAACCCAAGGAGAGCTGTGTGTGAGATGGCTGCTGGCAGGGGCTGAGGTATGAAGGGTGGACGGAGGGAACCCTGCCAGCTGTGTGGCCCAAAGCAGGGAGGGGGTAGCACAAGGTGGACCTGAGCCTCCTCCCACACTCTAATCTTCTGGCAGTGTCTCCTTCAGGGGATCCCCTCTGGAAGGCAGGTGGTGACCCCGCACTGGTGATGCAGTTCCTAGAAGCAAAGCGGGACAGAGGATGGAGCTGAGGAGACAAACGGACAATGGTCAACACAACCCAACTACACGATCATTCCATCTGCCCAGCGTAGGGGATGGTGATGGGGCAAGACCTTCGCATATTTCAAGGCTTTCTGGCCCTTTGTGTACTTGGTGGTGAATTTAGTGCTTGCGGTCATGCCCTGTGTCCCCTCAGCCTCAGAGTCCTCTGTTCTGAGAGGGACTTGTCTTTCTGAGGGGCCAGGGAGAGAAGAATACTCCGGTGGAGGGCGAGTGAAAGAGTAATAGGACGGGGAGTCCCCTGACAACTGTACGCACCTTGGGCTCTACAGGGTGGGTGTGAGTGACTCACGGGTGTGCACCTGATGGTTTGGACAAAACCTTGCTAACAGAGCCCAGCTCCACCATGCTAGACAGACTGCCCCAAATCCAAATTTGCAGATTCTGAGGGTCAGTGTTTGCATGCTGTCTCTATGAAGAACTTTATTCAAAGCTGGGTTATTCATTGTGGTCTTGGCACATCCTAAGGAGAAAAGCTTGCTTCTGTGGAAATAATTTTATGATTTATGAACCTCAGTCTCCTCTTATAAATTCTTGCCCCCAAGGAACAGAGCCTTTCCTTGGCAGGAGTTTGGGGAATGCCCAGGGGACCAAGCAACACTCCGGTTATTTTTAAATCAAGCATATTCACACTGATTTCAAGGACAGTGTGATGCTCTCGTTGACTCAATAAGCATGATCCCGCATAAGCAATGATCCGAGGGAAGGCTGTACTGAAGGCTGGAATGGAGAACAGGCTCTCCTCCCGTCCCCAGGAGCATACAAGTGTAGCTTTCACTGAAATTTAATGTAGGCTTTAGGTCCGTCCATCCATCCATCCATCCACCACCCATCGTCCGTTCACGTGTTTTCTTCATATTGTCTTGCATCGCCACGTAGTTCCTTGTAGCTAAAAGGGCTACAGAGAAACACCAAGGTCCACGCTGTTATCCGTAGTTTAGATGACAGATCAGACATGTCTGTGGCCTCTGTGGCACTGCAAGGGGACCATGATGCCTGAGACCCTGTTAGTAAGAAAACGAAGAGGATTGGAGTGTAAGGCTTCACTTGAAAGAGGGCACATGTCCTGTGGCTCAATGGCTCTTCTCTGGTACCTCTTGATATTTAAATTTGAAATCTTTCATTTATTGATACATACATTCATTCATTGAACAAATGTTGGTTAAACACCTGCCATGTGCTAAGTACTAGGTCTGTAGAGCTGAATGTGAAATGATCTGTGCCTTCAAAGGGTCACAAGTTGGAGGATTAAAATAATTCTCAGTAAATCTTAAGCTAGAGGTTAAGATCTGTCCCCTTTATATCCCCCTTTTAACCTCAACTTATTTGACAGTTGGAAAAAGGGGTACTATTTTTGTCCTCATGACTCTTTTTCCAGAAAGTTGGGCCAGGCTTTCCACATGCCTCTAGTGGTATTATTGGCTGAGGATTCCAGCAGAGGCACATGTGGGATTTCTTTGTGGCAGGGTTCCTGGCGATCAAATGTTCGTGTAGACTGGGGCTGGGTGTGGAAATCAAGACAGTGTGACATTGGGTATTTTAGTTGGTATTCTGGAGCCGAGACCCCTCAAGCAAAAGCCCAGCTCTTTGTTTACTAGTTGGGTGACCTCAGGCAAAGTTACTTATCCCTTTATGCCTCCATTTCCTCATATGTAAAATGGGGCAGCCATTATGGTCCCTAGATTATAGGTAAACCTGTTCTGTACAGAATTGTGGCAGGTACATGATCATGCATTAATGAAAATGCATAGAACAGCAAACAAACTACAAAAATATATTTTATTGTATATAAATTAAAAAAAACCAACCTAGATGTGTGTGTATATTTGGGGAGGGGGGATGGGTGTGTGGGGAGGGGTTTGGAATGCAGGCTAGAACACATGAGTCTGACCATATTTAAAAAATTTTTTTAAATGTTTATTTATTTTTTTGAAGGAGAGAGAGACAGAGTGTGAGTGGGGGCGGGGGCAGGGAGAGAGGGAGACACAGAATCCAAAGCACGCTCCAGGCTCTGAGCTGTCAGCACAGAGCCCAAGGCAGGGCTTGAACCCACGAACCATGAGACCATGGCCTGAGCCGAAGTCGGACGCTCAACCGACTGAGCCACCCAGGTGCCCCAGAGTCTGACTATATTTAAAACAAATCATGGTATCACACTGCGGCGTCTGGGGAAGGGAGGAGTGGACAGAAGTGATCTTGGGAAAACAGTGCACACTTAGTATCTAGTTAAAAAAAAAAAGGCAAAAAGGATTGCACAGAAACCAAATAGCTGGGGTTTTTCACAAGGGTATCCGGTAGCAGATCTGACACCACTTAAATGTATCCTGCTCGTGACTAATGCTTTTTCAATCTGAGGAATCTCTCTTTAACCTTGGAAAATTCCCTGCTATCATGTCTTTGGGTCTAGCCTTTCCTCCATTGTCCGTTTTCCTGGCTGCCTGCTCTTCTCGCATGCCCCCTAACTTCTCATTCATATTCCCCGCCAGTACCTCTTTATGTGCGTTCTGAGTAAGTTTTACAGATTAAATGTCTGTTCGTGAAGCCCCTCTTAGGTAGAATCTGTGTACAGTTTAACCAGGTGAAGTCTCTGCCTGCCTCTCCAGAACTTTCTCCCGCCACCCTCTTGCTTGCCTTCTCACCTCAGCTTCTTCAGAGAAGCCATGCTTTCTGGCCTTGAGACCTTTGCACCTGCTGTTTCTTCTGCCTGGAAACAATCCCTCTCCCCCGGCCTTCTCCTTCTGGATGACGGCTGCTCCTTCCTAGTTTTTATAGACCTCCCTCTAGGATTCTGGGGAAGTTGCTTCACAGCTGTATTTCTGCAATGTCCCCTATGATTTCACTTAGGTGACACTCCCTTGACATTCATCAGCAATACTTACTTTTTTCCAAATTCTTCTTCTCTGCTTGGTGGGAGAAGCTTGAGAAGGTGCACCTACCTCAAATTCCCAGCATCCAGCTCGATGACTGGCACACACTAGATGCTCAGTGAGTATTTGTTGAAGGAAGGGATTTGTATCAGCAGTTCTGATGAGCATCTGCTCAACATGGATTTTGTCCTTGGGATGCCTTTAGTTCTATTGCCTCTTCAGCTGCCTGTTTCTTTCTTCCTTCTCTTGTCTCTCTTATCTTCTCCTTCTCCAGTGTGGCCACGTTGGAGGGCCCTGTGTGACTGGGGAGTGTCCTTTGCTTCCCACCTCAAGCCACCTAGTTTCAACCTCCTCTGCCCATAGGTGGATGCAGCAGGAGGAAGGAAACCAATTCCATCTCATGGGCTGAGTGCCTGGCTTTCCAGTGATCGCTGTGCCCCAGCTTGATTATGTTCTCCCCCTTGTCTTGGATGCCCAAATCCTTCTGGCAAATGATCCTGCCACTGAACTAACTGGGAGGCATGGCTTATTTTTTATTTTGATTTGCTCCTTCCGAGAAAATCTCATTCCAGTCTTTGAAGGGGGATAGAATTTACTGAAAATGGGCTGAAGTCTATCAGCAGAGTATTGCTGAGGGAATTATGTGCAGCTTCGTGACAGTCTCACCTGTCCCGTCTCCGATGCGCCAACATCCTGACCCTTCCCACCCAGTAGGCTGGGCTGTGGGTCTGCCATTCACTAGGGAGTTGGGGTGTTGCAGCGGCTAGGCAAATGGCTTACCCCTGCTCACCAACACCCAGGTCACATGCCAAGCAGGGAAGTTGGCCAGTTTATTTATCTGCAAGGAGATTCAGTCCACATAAATGCCTAACTTAGGCTTTGTTTTATCCTCAATGCGTCACTGATTGGGGCCAATAGAGGCCTGTGCAGGGGTTCGGCTGACTTCCCTTCCCTACGTCTAACAGTTCATTTGGTTCAACTATAGCTGCTGAATACCATACCCCCCCCCCCGCCCCGCCCAAGATGTACATTAGAAAAATATCCAGGAAATATTACTAATTCACTTGCAGGAGCAGAGACCTACCGAGCAGCACCAAATGGTGTTGATTAGCAGAGGACAGGAACAAACATGATTAGAACCACCAGGAGAGAGGCAGGAGCAGACTTTCCAGATTGTACCAGGAGAAGCAGGCATGACGGTAGTTGAGCAATGTTTTCTCAGAGTGACCCACACTCCACCTGGCTCTTAGGGTCTCTTGTAAGGCTCAGTTTGGGTTCCTCTAAAAATAGACTCTGAGATGAGGATTTGGTATAAGCAGTCCATTTGGGAGAGATGATCTCAGAAATCACTGTGAGGGAGTGGGGAAGTGAGCGGGAGAGTGGAGGGCCCCCCAGTGGAGGGTGGGCTAATGACTATGAGCCACTGTGGGCTGCTAGGGCTCAGTCCTTCTGGATATTCTCTAAGAAACTATGTGTAACACATCTCTGAATAGGCTTTTCCCCTCACACTGAGAGGAGAAAACAAGGAGATATTTACCATGAACTCCTATCATTCATCGGTAGAGATTTGTACCTGGTTGTTGACTCTCTGGTGCTTGTGGCTTCTCAAGCATGGTTGAGCAAGGTCCCAAGGCAGAGCATGTTCCCAGGTAGAGACACAGGAACCCAGCAACTATGGGAACCATCCTCAGGTGGCCCTGGGGCCAGTGCATGGGCATGGCCAAGTCTACTCTGCCTCTAGTAGCAAAAAGGACATTGGTCTCTGATTAACTGCAAACCCAAACTTCCTCATCTAAAAATAGAATCTGCTGGGCCCTCAGTGGATATGTGATCATTAGAAATCTTTAGACTGTGAAGAACAACTTTTGGTGGCATTTCCAGTCTCCCAGGAGGGATGGTGTGGGGAGTTTGGTGGAGGGGCATTGTGGCCACCGTGGGGCCCGGCATCCCATAGCATGGCGACTCAAGTCCCAGCTGCTTTATGAAGACTCCATGTGCAGCCTGGTCAGGCCTGATGTTTTCAGTGACCACTCTCCATCATCCCCCTTTGGTAATATCACCTACGATGTCACTAGGCATTTGTTACTATTTTTTCTTGTCTTGATTTCCCTAACTAAGAGGCAAAACTCTTAAGGGCCATGATCGTAACTTATGTGACTCCACTCTAGACAATGAGACCTTCGAGCTACAGACAGTGTGATTCCCACAGGTAAATACAGTGAAACACCACCGCACACTCAGGGAAGCCAGTACACCTGTCCACTGGGTTACTGGACAACATGATTTCCTTCCTGGGACTGGAAGGAAAAAGTACTTAATTTTAGAGAGAAATAAAATATGACTTTTACTGGAATTTATTTGAAAGCAAACATGCTAGATACTGTTTGGGGACAGTGTCACATATTAATTTTTAATGCTTACCAGTCCCCCATTTTGTAGATGAGAAAACTGAGGCACAGACAAGTGAAGAAATGTGCCCCCAAGGTCTCTTATGGGAAAGGACTTATCTGGACTTTTGAGCCAGATTCTCTCTTTCTGCTGTGCTACAAGGCTTCTGTGGTGAGTAGAAGAGGAGGGGTGGGGTGTGTGTTCAACCAGAAGAGGCTGTCAGTTACCTCGCTCCCCACTGGGGGAGTTTCTTGGAGCCCAAAGCAGCAATGGCTGCTGGGCTTCATGACAGACTGGAGCAAAAGCCTGAAAGGTACCAAGAGATGGTACAACTTGCCTCATTCTAGCTTTTTCCTGTTTCTCATGAGTGTCTGCTTCTCTCTTCTCTTTCTCGGCAGCTTAATCCTCTCTGTACATGGGTCAAAATGCCTTTGCCATTTAAATGCCAACTGAGATTGGCTACAGGAGCTGTGTTACAATCCCAGGGAGAGAGTCTGAACTGGCCACTCCATCCAGTCTACCATGGCTGGAGACGGGGTGACCAAGCACTAAGCCCATTCCCCACTCAGTTAGTGCTTCTGCCCATCTGTGCACCCCTCTAAGATGTCCATTCTATAGTCACTGTCCTGAAGCAGGATCGGGAAGGGCTGTTCACCAGTTGGGTTCTAGTCTGTTTTCTTTTCCCTGCCACTTGCCTCTGGTTTCTAGGGTCCTCACCCTTTGGTGAAATCCTTCTTAATGCCACCTAGAAACTTGAGTGTCTCAAGGAAGCAAAGGGAGGATTGAGGAAGGGAGACCCTGATGTCATCTTGGCTCCTCTGGACCACTTGTACTGATGGTGCCTTGGAAGTGACAGGAAGTGGATGGCAGAATGGTGCTCCCTTGACTCCATGGTTCTCCATCCTGTCGGGTGATTTCTCTGAAAATCCTTTCTTTATTTTTTTAAAAATGTTTGTTTATTTTTGAGACAAAGAGAGGGTGAGAGTCAGGGAGAGGAAGAGAAAAAAGAGAGAGACAGAGGATCTAAGTGGGCTCTGTGCTGACAGCGGAGAGCCTGACGCGGGGCTCAAACCCATGAACTATGAATCATAACCTGAGCCGGAAACAGATGCATAACCAGCTGAACCACCCAGGCATCCCTGAAAATCTGTTTTTTAAATTAATTTATTTAAATTCAAGTTAGTTAACATACAGCATAAGTATTGGTTTTGGGAGTAGAATCCAGGGATTCATCACTTAGATACCACACCCAGTGCTCGTCCCGACAAGTGCCCTTCTTAATGCCCATCACCCATCTAGCCTATCCCCACTCCAGCAACCCTTGGTTTGTTCTCTGTCTTTAAGAGTCTCTTATGGTTTGCCTCCCTCTCTGTAAAAATCTTGATTTTAGGGTTCAGACACTAAAAAATTAAAAAAAAATTTAATGTTTATTTATTTTTAAGAGAGAGAGAGAGACAGAGTGGGAGCAGGGGAGAGGCAGAGAGAGAGGGAGACACAGAATCTGAAGCAGGCTTCAGGCTCTGAGCTCTCAGCACAGAGCCTGAAGTGGGGCTCGAGCTCGTGAACCACGAGATCATGACCTGAGCTGAAGTCGGATACTTAACCGACTGAGCCACGCAGGCACCCCGAGACACTAAAAAAAGTTAAAGCTACCTTGGTGATTCTGATGGGTAGCCATGGTTGAGAACCTTCATCTTGGCATTAATTTGTGGTTGTGAAAGACAGTGCCAGGTCCCAAGCTGAGCTCCAAGGATCAGCTCTTGGGAGAAAATGGTGTGTCCTTTTGTCTTTTTCACGTTCCCTGTTTTCTGAGTCCACACAAAGTCCCATGTAGAATCAACATTCTGCCTCCACTCTGTGCTGGTGTCACCACAGGACACATTGTACTCTACCTCCAGTCCTTCAGGGACTTCTCATAGAGAGTATGAAAGGCAACTTAGTGGACTGGAGCAGTTTTGCATCAAATGCCAGCTCTCCCAAGAGCACCTCTTCTGGAGCGAGTGTCTGTGTGCGTGCCACCACAGGAACACTAGGTCCCTGCATAAGTCACCTCGAAGGTATACATCCCTCCTTTAATTAATAACTTGCTTCTCCACTCTTGAGGGAGCTGTGGATGCCTCCTTGACATTCTTCCTGGGAAATGAGAGAGGACAACACACTGGAAGGCCATCAGGAGAGTGACTTGACAACATCTCTGGCTCTGTGCACCCACCCCCCCAAGGTGGTTGTGGTAATTCTTGCATGGTAGTTAGCGTCCAGCGTCAGGGTTTAGGTGAGAGCCTTTTGGAAGGTGTTTAGACTCAGAATTGGAGTGTATAGTGGCTAGTGGTGGGTCTCTGGTCAAATTAAGACTGTGCTTCCTACCATCATCATTGGATTGGAATAGGTTGGATTTTAAGGGAAGACTGAGATAATTCCCTTTCCAGCCTTGTTCTCTGAACTTTATACTTAAGGCACTCTTTTGTTGGTTGAAGTATAGTTTGGTAGGCTGATTTCAGTGTGCAGGAAGCTAAAAGTCCTGCTAAATTGCAGTCTCTTTCTTTCTTTTTTTTTTTTTCCAGAAGTAAATTACAGTTTCAATAAAATTTGGGGATGATATTTTTTCAAAGATCTGTCTGATTTTTAGCATCTTTTTCCCCTGGAAAATCCACTCCTTGTCTCAGCGGATATATTAGTTGGGTTTCTGTTTCATAAAAACAAAACAAAACAAAACAAAAAAAGACCAAAACAAAAACCCAGAAACCCATATCTAACTAGTTTGAGGGAAAAGTAGTAAGGGCTAAGTCCATAAGCTTCAGGCATGGCTGGATCTAGGGCTCAAATGAAGTATCAAAACTCCCTTTTCTCTCCACCTCTTGGATCTGCTCCCCTTAGCATATTGCCTTTATTCTCAGGCAAGCTTTTTTCATTTGGAAGGAGAAATGGCTACTGGTATTCCAAACCTGGCATCTTCAAAGTTCACAATCCAAAAGGAAGAGGGGCTGACTTCCTTCAGTATCTATATTTCTGTTCTTAGGCATGATTCTAATCATCTCTGTTAGGATGCTATGCCCATCCTGGAATTAAACACTGAAGTTGGGGGAAGGCAAACTCAACTAATCCTGGTACAATGCCCATTTCACCTAGAGGTGAGGCCTACTCCAAATACATGGAATAGGTTTCCCGTGTGGAGAATGAGTTCTATTATCTATGAAAGAAGGAAAATGATGCTGAAGACATGAACACAGTGACTTTCCACCACAGCAGCCAAGCTTGTTTTTCTGTTGGCCTACAGGGTAGTGTTGTGGGCTCTGTTTACACTTCCTTCTACCATTGCGAGGTTATTTAATTGTTTCAGCTGCATAATTGACTAAATTGCTTAATGCGCCTCATTCTGTGGCTCCATAACCAGCCTTTATGCTCTCTCTATTCTTTCTGCCATTTCTCTCCTGCCCCCACCCCCGCCCCCATCCATGCATGAATCACCACTCATGTCTTTCCAGGACTATACTGTTTTGGGAGGGATAATTCCTTACTTGTATCGGAAGAGGATGAGAGCAATTAGCTGAAGAACTGGGGCCGGCATCCATCCAGGCCTCCTTGGAGGATTCTGTGTTCTGTGGGAAGAAGGATAATCTGGTTAGAGATAATTTAGGAAAGCCAATAGGATGAGGATGGCACTTGGGTTTGATGGAAAGGGCACCTCCTATGCTTGACAGGGTGGAGCATTCTGAGTATTGTAGCATGAGAAACTTGGTTTGGGGATATCTTGGGTCTTTGGGCTCATTGAGCAAGGATCTCAGCACTGGGATGGGGGGAAAGAATGGAAAACACCATTATTATTTGTGAATAAGGCTCAGTCTACTTGTGGAGACTTGGAAAAGAGGCATGAAGCAGTGGTGGCCAATGAGAAGCTACACATAGCTATATACAAGCTATAGTTTGGGTTAGAAATGAAGAGACAAAGATTAGAGAGGGATTGGACCATCAGGGAAGACTTCCTGGAGGTGGTTTTTGAAGCATGAGTAGGAATTGGAAGAAGCATGAGTAGGAATTGGAAGAAATGCTTGTGTGTAGAGGCCAGGTTGCAAAGCATCCTGGTGGAAGGCAGAGGCATGGAGTGGGGGAAGGTTGGGTGATACAGAACCTGGAATGTGCTGGACTGAGCCGAAAGTGTAAGATTATCTTCCTGACTCAGCCATGTTAGAGGATTTATCTTTGTTCTGGATCCCTCTGATCTTGACTGCACTTGATTCCATTTATACCAAATATTATGTGTCCAGTGCTGGTTACTATAGACTATGGGAGGTGTTGATGCTCTGTGAAGTTAAAGACAAGGCAGTAGAATGACTTCCTATGGCCTCTGGGGTGTCCAAGGTTTATTTCTTAGGGATGGAAAGTGAAGAGATTTGGGACTCAAACTTATTAGTGGACTGTTGTTCGTTGGAAGTTAGGGAAGCACAAGACACAGCAATAGTAGCTGACAACATGGAAAATACCAAGCTCTGGTTATGCACTTGAGAGTTTAACAGTCATTCACTAAGCACTTCCTATGTGATGGAACTGGGCAGTTCAGGGGAAACAAAGGTGTTATGCTGGATGCAAAAATCTTACCATCTAGTAGGGTCTTTCATGGAGAAGAAATGGGGCACAGTAGCAAATGTGGGCTTGGTGGCCAGACAGACCTGACTTTGAATCCCGACCATGCTACTAGCTGTGTGACCTTGGACAACTGCTAAAACTTCCCTAAACCACATTTCTTTATCTGTGAAATGGGACTAACACCTACTCTGCAGGGTTTTGGTAAGGATTACAGATAACATATGTAATTACGCTGCCTGACTCATAGTAAATATTAAATAAGTGTCAGTTACTAATATGATTTGGGTGGAAATCAGTACAGCATCCTTAGCTGAGCTGAAATGATTCCCCTAGAGCATGATGAAGAGGAATCTGAACCTATTTTCTCAGTCAATCTTTATATCTCAGGGCATTTTCCATTGGAAATACAAATACATTTGTGTTTCCTGGACAGTTAATAATTATAACTTGAAAGAATATCTTCTAAAAGACTGGGATTTGGGCAAATCTCAAATTATAAATTTCAATGGAGGATAATGAAGTAAATGTTATTTCTTCAATATTTTCTCACCAACCATGACTTTACTCTGTCCAAGATTCCTGGCAGTGTTGCTCCATTTGTGCATTTAATGACTATTTATTGAGTGATTACTACATTGGGCACTTTTCTAAGTATTAGATTTTTGACCCTCTACAATAGGTATAGGAGGGTTAAGTAACTCACCAATGGTCAACCCACTGACACCAGTGGAGTTGGATGCTAGAATCTAGATCTAAGCCATGACAGTGGACTGCCTATTCCCACAAAAGTCTGCTCCCGGAAGTTGGCTGATGCCAACAGAAGATGGAAACTCTCCTAAGAATGTTCATACTTTCCCAGGGAATGCTTGAGGGTAAGCAAGGCTTCATGGGATAAAGTTCCAACAGTGAAATGATAGGATATGGGGTTGATTATTAGCAGCCAAGATTTTCTCCTGAACACCTCCTGGGGGCACCTCTGCAAATACCAGCTCTAGCACTGGTGTTCCAAGAACTGTTAGGATCCCTTATAGGCAAAAGAGTAGCCAATTCCAGGATTCCTGGGAAAGAGTCAGGGGTTACCTTGAAAGCAGAAGTAGTTTATAGTTGAAAGCGGTCTTTAGACATTCTGTAGCCCAAACCTCTTTCCAGTACAAGATTCACTGAGATTGGCCAGGAAGGCTACAGCATTCTGTTCTCTGCTTATACACTGCCTCTGACAGATAGCTCACCATAGCTGCTGTGCTGTTGCTGGACAGCTCCAGTTGTTAGAAAATTTTTTCCACTCTTGACTCAAAATCTGCCTCCTCCTAACACCCACCAATATGTTCCAGTTTTCCCGATAGAACAAATTTATTTCTTCTTTTGGATGATAAAATGGTGACGCGAGAGTGTGTTACTGCTGGCATCTAATGCAAGGTTGGCAGGAACTCCCTAACTTCCAGCCACTCATTCAACCTGCTTGCTTAGAGCTCTGCAGGTTTTGACCTCTGTACCTCTTTCCAGGGAAGAGGTGCTCATGCTTTGGATCCCAGATCCCCTCCATCTGCTTCCTCTGGGATCTTTATCTGCCAGTTATCTCCTTTGTCTTCTTTAACCTAACCTTCTCAACTGGCTCAATGGAGTCAGCTTTTAAATATGTATTTTTTTCCATCTTAACAATAAAAATAAAAATAAAGCTGTCTACAGTGTCCTCAGCCCACCTGCCCTAGTTTTTCTTTCCCTTTGTAGTCAGACTTCTGAAAGAGTTGCATCCATTCATTCTTCCAATTTCTCACCTACCAGTCTCTCCTCAGCCCACTCAAAACTGGCTTCATTCTCACTTACTCTCTGCAGCAAAAAGCTAGCCAGATGAAGGTCGCCTAAGATCTCTGTCATTCAATCCTGCAGACAGTTTTCAAAGTCTAATGTTATGTGATCTCTGTGTTATGTGACACTGTGGGCCACTCTTCATTTGGCTTTCCTGACACACAGTCCTCTGGGTACACCTCCTTTCTGTCACTTCACTAATTAATCACTTTCAGAAGCCATATTCCAAAGTTGCAAGTCTTGGGTGCATTGGAGTTCTGTCCTTGGATGTCCCCTGACTTGGAGCATTCATACTCAGTCACACACCTTTGATACCACCTGCATCTAAAAACTCTTAACATTTTTATGTTGAGTTCGGATGTGTCTCTGGGGTTCCAGATCTAGATCTAACTGTCCAGTTAGTGTTTCCAGATGATATCCCAGAGATTCCCCAAACTCTATACATACAAAATTGAATTTGACATCCTTTCCCTTCAAATCTGCTTCTTCTCTGGTGTTCCAAACTCAATATCTGGCAGCACTATCCTATGTATTATTGTGCAGCCAGAAACTTTCAGGTTATCTTTGACATTCACTTATCACACTCATCCACATCTTACTTATCCTCATGCCTAAATATTTCTCCCTAGTTCTTCTTTCATTGGCCTTATCTAGTCTATTGTATTTTGCCTAGGTGAATACATCAGCCTCTACCTAGTTTCCTGTTTCCTTTTCCATTGCTTGCATTGAGGTCAGTGTGACCTTCCTAAAGGTCCAATGTGTTGGCATTATTCCTGTATTTAAACCCCTTCGATGGCCGCCATATGTGTTTGTGTTCGATGATCTGAGGTATTGATGGGCTGGGTTGTGGTCAGAGGATCTCAAACAATAGATAAAGCTTGGTCCACTGAGATTGGGAAGTGTTGCAGAACATGCACAGATTAAGAACCGGTGTGGATGTGAAGTCATAGATTGGGTCTATATAACCAGAAGAGCAATGGGAAGGAGTTGCACATGGACAGATCAATAGGCAAGATTCTCTGGGGACCCAAGATTCTCTGGGGCAAGATTCTACAGTAGCCATTGAGACAGCCTTGGTACAGCTCCAATGCCTTGGTCCAGTTGTAACTACTGCTGCCCTATTTAATCTGAGAGCCGTTTCATACTTTGAGGGTGGATTGAATTCTGATCCTCACATAGGTTCAGCCCTGTCCTTTCAGAACTCTCCAAAATTTGAGAGAAAGTAACCCTACAGTTCTGGTGCAGGGTTTGTTTGGGGCTCAGGTAAAGAGGTATGGGAGGTGTATTCTTTTTGTCCTTAGGGCTCATCTCATGAGCATCCTTTGGGTTTGGCACTCCAATGCTTTCACAGTTTTGACTACAACCTTGTTGTGGCTCCCTTTGATTCCCCTCAATAGCAGACTACCCTGTTCCCAAAGGCAGAGAGTATGTCAGTTCCATACTGCACTGTAGTGGGTTTCTTCCTCATACAGTTGTGAAATGGTGCAATGAAGCATTATAAGCAGATGCTCAGAGCTCTCTCCCCAGAATGCTTGCAGGGACTTGCTCAATCTGGGGAACTTCAGGAAAGGAAATGGAGAACAGTCACCGAGATGTGTTGTCCAATGTCGCCTTCCTCAGGAAACTGCTGTGGGCTGTTCAATGGCCATGCCTTCCATACTTCTTTTCCAAGCTGCTCTTCTCCTAGATATCAGGGTACTTCTTCTGGAAGTTTCCAGCGGAGGTAGGAATGGGACTGGGGAAAATCAATCTCCAATTCTAGTCAGATTGAAAAATAAATGAGTTTATTGGGCAAGGAGGGGGAACTGTGGATTGCACAGAACTCAGGGGCAGATCCCAGATATTTTAAAGATGTTCTAAGGAAAATAAACTCAAATTTAGCATTTTGTCTCCTAGGCTCAGTCAGAAAATGTGTTTCTGTCTCCTGGGGAAAGAAACATTTTTCTTGCTGGCATAGTAATGGTGAAGATATTATTATCCTTTTAGGTGGGCACAAAAAACCCAGAACTGTTTTGGGGGGGTGGGGATAGCAAACTCATTTTCTCAAAGACCAGGATAATTCCCTTAAGTTGACAGGCCCCGGTGGCTTGATTTCTTGAAGACTCTTTATGTTCAAGGGAAGTAAAAGGCATTCATTAGTTCCACTCGAATATTTGATGATGGCAAATGCACAGGGTGGAAAGCGAGCTGGATCAAACTTACTGCGAAGCTGTCCTCTGAGACGAAAGCCCAGGACTGTGCAAGAGTTGCTGATGCTTTTCCAGCAGGCAGATGAAGCCAGCTTGGGAGAGAAGAAGTTGTTCTTAGAAAACTAGCCAAAGTCTTTGCAAGGCGTCCACTTGGGCCTTAAGCTTGGATCTGGAGCTACCCCGTGCTGTTATTGGGAACTAGAGAGAAGGGTTTTCAATCCATGTGTTTTGGGTGTTGAGGGGAGGCAAGTGGAGGGGCACATCTATTAGTTGCTAAAACAACTGGCACCTACTATCTCAGCTTTCTGCAGGGCTCCCCTACACCTGCTCTAAAAGCTAACAATTCATGAGTGAAGTAATTGACGCAGGAACCCTAGGAAGAGCTGGAGAAAGGCCCAGACTTGGACAAAACCCTCCATGTTCTGTGACACCACTCGAGGGAATTTTTATAACTTGAAGAACATTTGCCACCAATGTTCTCTTGAAAATTTTCAGCATGATGGATGGCATGTTGAGTTGATGATGCTGGTTGCTTGGGGCCAGCTGCTTGGTTTTCAAAATTGGGGGACAAAGAGATTACTCTAGAGATCTGCAGAGGGAAGTCTGTCATGATTCTCAGTATAACCCGATAGTTCCACACATCTCGCATTTTCCCACATTTGTAAAGGAAACTTTCGGCACCAAGTTAGCTAACTTGGAGGTGGAAGTTATGAATTTAGGAGTGACATGGCTTGGGGTGGGGCAGTGGCTTTACCACTTCCTAACAGGGTGACATAGGACATGTAACCTCTCTGAGCCCCAGTTATCTCTATGTAAAATGCAGGTATGGTCCACCTCAATGTGCCCCTGTAAGAATTCAGTGGTGATGCAGGTAGGGTACCCAACGTAGTGCTGGGAACATGGCAGGCACATAATAATCACTAGCTGTGTGGGAAGGAGAATGGAATTTTGGTTTGGTTTCCCCTAAATGCTGCAGCTTCAGGAGGAAGTTGTAGCCTGTGTCTCATTGAGTATACTGGTTGGGAGTTTTGACTCTGGATTCACACATATTTGGGTTCAAATCCCAGCTTCATTACTTAGTAGCTGGGTAATCTTCAGTAGGTCTCTTAACCTCTGAAAGCCTCAGTTTTTCATCTATGGAGTAGAATAAAATACCGTGGACATCCCTGAATTGTAAAAATTAAATAAAATAGTTCACATAGAAGGCTTTGCAGAATGCTTTGCCCAAAGGAAGAGCTCTCAAATTTAACTTTTTAATACGGTTATTTTGTAATCATTACTTAAATGACTATGTTCTGTTCTGGGTTTGTTTAGCCTCACTGAAAGAGGGAAAAGATGATATAGCTGTATCAGTTAATTGAATGTACTTGCTTCCAGGAAGTTTTATCCCCCCAGGTTGATGTTTTTTTCTTTTATTTTGAATCTAACCACCAATTTAACAGAAACATTTTCTAGGCTTCAAATTCAGTGAACTTTTCTTTTGTTAAGTGCCTTTGTTAACTCAGTTTAATCAGGGTGGACTGGCTTTGAATTGAATGGTAATCCCCTAATCTCTACATTTGGCACTGATCCTGTCCCTGATGGGGCAAGGGAATGAATGGCTTCAATTGGTATTAGTCTTGGGACCTCCTAATCTTCAGTTATTGTTCCTGGGATTTGGGGCCCAGGAAAATGTGGAATCAGAATTCAAGTTTACCGAAGAATTGGCATGAATAGCAGAGAAGTTGGAGCACATAGTATCTGGTCCAGGAGAACCCCGGGGAAAGAAGGCAAGGTCCTGTTTGGTGCTTTGCCACTTAATTCTCCAAGGGTAAGAAAGGTGTTAAGTTCCTGTCATAGGCCATCCTGATAAGGGTTCTCCCAGTGCAGATAAGGTTTCTCCCAGAGGCTGTCCCCCATGAATGACCAGAAGCAAAGGTTTAGAGGCTCCCTTGGCCCACCCTGGGTGACCTTTGGACAATGAAAAGCAAGTTAGTACTTAGGTTTCAGGCCCAGAGATGAGTGCCTGTTGAGCTCTGGAGGGGGAAAGATGGCTGATGGATGTCCTCTCTCATAAATGAATTATCTACTATCAAGAAATCCAACACATACTTGGGGGCATTTACTGTTGTATAGCAGTCTGTCCTAGCTATGGGGACCCCAAATGAGGGAGCATTCCATCCTCTATCTCTAGGAGGCCATTTGGTCTTAAATTATTTCTTAGAGAATTTGAATTCCCTAGGAGAGCTTGCTTAAGCTCTTTAAAATCTCTATGCCTCTGCCTTTAGGGAGAAGCCAGGAACCAATCGAGGTTGCCAAATGATGAGAGGTAAGGGTATATTGGGATGGCCTGTCTTTCTCTTCTCAATTATTCTCTTAGCCAAGACATCTTTAGTGAAGCAACGATTCCCAAACCGATTCGCAATATATTAATCCTGTGATTCATCAAAAGAGGTCCTGAGATCAACACATGCTGATGTATACTATTTTTCCTTGCAATAGCTAGTTGTGTACCACTTTGGTGGTGGGGGGCTAGTTCAGGGGGCAGAGTTGTGTGGTCTTTGTTATTTTTCTGTGTCCTCCCTGGGCCCAAGAAGGTTAGACTTGAAAGGGGATAGGAGAAATGTTGCTGAACCTTCCCTGTCAGGCAGCTTCCTAGGGACTTATTGATGTTTATAAAATAACTGCCATGTTCTTATGCCTTGCCTAGGATCTATTACCTGGTAGTTTGTCTTGCTCCCAAGCAGAGAAAAGTAGAGATTTAAAATGGAACAGTGTGGGCAGTGCATGCACATGTAGACAAACTTATGCACAGATGTATATACATCTTGTCTTTGGGATGCAAGACACTGAAATAGTCTATGAGCTTCTTATTATGGGGGTAGGGGGAAGAATTGAACTAAATTGAATTTGTTGTTTAAAAACCTAAGCAAATTCGAGCTGTTCGTCCATTGAAATCACATGTATATTTCATCGGCTGTATACTTTTCAACAAGACGGGAGTGTATTCAGTTACTTCCTCTGGAAAGCAATCATTACCACACCTTTATAATAGGGTCTCTCCAGCAACCCCATTTGTCACATCAATTCAGCCCACGGCCACTATCAAGTAAAAGGAAAATTCTAGTTACAAAGCAGAGTTTTTTGTTTTTGTTTTTTCCAAAGGAATGTACAGCATATGTAAATGACAGGTTTGCAGATGTAGGTGATGCTGATAAATTCTTGGGCTCAGAAAATGTACCTTCTCGGGCAGTTGCAGACAATCTAAACCAAACCTCCGCAGAGGCTTCAAATCATATATAGACCCACTCATTTCTCCTAATAGACAAGGTACAGGTTGTTGCCAGAAATTTGAGCTTCTATGAAATAAGCATCTTGACTTCTTAATTTTAGCATGAGACGGTTCCAAGTGCCAAGATATACTTTTGTGAAAGTCCTAAGCTGCATGGGACTTTAAAGACAAGGTGAAAGTGACAGAAGCCAGCCCTGGTTTCGCTTCCCTCTGAGCAAGTGGATGTTTCTGATCGACAGGTGCCTAGAAAGATGGAAAGTACTGTAATTAAGACTACCTATCGTGGGGCTGGAAGGCATGTAAAAAATGTAGTGCCATATATGTTATAATGGTATAGGTGGGAAAAGCAGCGGTTTGGGCTAGAGGAGGAGGGGATAAAATATTTACTGAGTCTTTTCTAAGGGCCTGGCAAGAATTCAGGCACTTTGCATATATTAACCCCTTTAATCCTCTATAGAGTCCCAGGGGACTGGTATTACCATCACTACAGGAAGTCCATTAAATCTGGAACTCTAGGTCACTGTATATAATGTCATGGAGGACAGATCTTCAATCTGCAAAATAGTAAAATATATTATTTTCTTCTTCTTCTTCTTCTTCTTCTTCTTCTTCTTCTTCTTCTTCTTCTTTTTAAACTGGATGGAACTCTGTATTTGCAGAAGGATAAAGTGGAGTTCAGCTGGTAATGGCGTTGCTGGGATGGAAATCCAGATTTGCCTGATTTCAAAGGCCAACTTCTCTGCGGTGCACCCCACAGCCATAACGGGGAGTTTGACCTGCCTGGCAAGCATTCAACAAACAGGAATGGAGGGGGTAAAGACAGCCAGCTAAGGCAGGGCAAGCAGCAAGTATCACCCATGTAGGAAAACATTCCTGGAGGCCAGGTGTCAGAAGACTCTACCGGGGCGGCACCAGGAAGCAAGTGAGGCTGAAGCCCTGGGTTTGCTTTGGCTGCATCCTTGCCTGGGAGGAGAGGCTACAGAGATCAGAGGCCTGTAGGAAAAGCCGGAGCCCACCAGGAATCGCTGCAGACGGACAGGCTGTGTGGGAAAAAGAGCCCCTTTCCCACAGTAGCAAGGCTGGCTTGCGAGAGGAGGGTTGGCTGTGGCTGCGCGCAGTAATTGCAGTCAGGGGGCAAAGCAACCAGAAGGAATATGTGGACCCTGAGTTCAACTTCCCAGTACATAGAGGTGCGAGAAAGTTGGCTGCCTTCTATCCCAGGGAAGGAAGGGAGAATTGCCAGTCTTATCCGAAAATGCCTTCAGAGAGTGCTCTGCTTGGAATAGAAAAATATAATCCCCATCCCCTGAGAGCACCTGGAAGACTCCATGCACATTTGGAACAGATGGCACACTGGGAGATCGCACAGTTCGGGTCCCAGGAGTGGTCTGAGCCTCCGTTTGCTGCTTGCAGCATCTTTTTGTTTTCCCCACCGCTCTCTTGGTTTGGTGGTTTTTAAAAACCCAACCACTGTTTTCTTTTTGAAAAAAAATTAGTCGAAGGGAATCTGAGCACTGCTGTCTCCTGCAGGCCTCGCTGGAATTCCAAGAGAGCTGCTCTCTCCCCGAGGCTCCGTTGCAAACCAGAGGCCAGTGCTAAAGCCTGGGCCTCAGAGCCTGGGCCCAGGAACTTGGGTGCCAAGGCAAAGAAAGATGGGGAAGGCCCATTTGGTCTTTTCCTTCCCCGATGATTGGAGGATTTTGTGCTTAGAATGGTAACTTCTGATGTGCCAGGGGAAGTGATCCTTAGAAAGAGGGGTGAGGTTGTACACGGTGCTCAGTTTAAATTGGTGTTGAGGGGCAGGATGCTTATCAGTCCCCAGACAGTTCTTTTTCTCTTATTTTTCTTCGTTGCATTCATCACAATGTCAAATTATATAGTTATTTCTCTAATAGCCTGTTTATTATAATCTTCCATGAGGACACATTCTACATCTGCTTTGCTCAATGCTGTATTCCCAGGTTCTAGCACAAAGCACGCGATAGATGATTTGGGGAAGGCAGGAATGAACGAGCATCTGACCTGGGTGGGGCTGAGTTGAGCACTCAGAACAGGACACAGGGTGGTCCCCCGTCTGTGTCCTTCCACAGAAGGATAGAAAAAGCAAGGACGCCTTCGGATGTGTCACATGAAGGGGAAAATGAGGCAGCATGTGTTGGCTGGAGTGCAAGAGAGGGAGGTCCCTGAAGACTGGAGTGGTCAGAGAAGGCTCCACAGAGGTGACAGGCTCAAATATGCTCTAAAAGTCCAGGTTAGGGGAGGGCACCCCAGGGGGATGCCGGCCCCAACTGCCACAAGTTTGAAACTTGTCTTGGAGATGATGGGAAGTTCCTGAGGAAGGCATGACAAGAGCACTTTAATGATACGCAACAACAATGATGGCAGTAATAATAATTAATACTTACTGAGCTCTTACTAGACATCATGCCCTAGTCTAAACATTTTACCTTAATTCATTCTTCTAACTCATAGATGAAGCCTGTGAGCTAGAAATGATTACTCCCACTTTCTAAAAGAGGAAACTGAGGTACAGAGAAATTAAGCCAGTCAGTGTAGAGTCCGCTTGACTTCAGACCCAATGTCATTGCTATTGTACAATCTGTCTCCCTCCTCATAATTTAGGTGGGCTCTATTTTTTTTTTTTTTTTTGAGAGAGAGAGAGAGAGAGAGAGAATGAGAAGGTGGGGCACAGAGAGAGGGAGACAGATCTGAAGCAGGTTCCATGCCAACAGCAGAGAGACCAATGCAGGGCTCGAACTCAGGAACCATGAGATGGTGACCTGAGCCGAAGTCAAATGCTTAACCAACTGAGCTACCCAGGAGCCCCAGGTGGGACCTATTTAATGACACCTCTCCTGTCCTTCCAATCAAGCCCCTCACGTGGGTGATGCTGTTTAAGTTTTTTTGTTGTTGTTGTTATCCTAACCACTGCCATTTTTGATATTTGTTCATTACCATATTCTCAGGTGACCCTTAACAGAGTCACTTTGGGGTCCTAGAACCAGAAGTTGGTGAGGTGGGCAGATTTTGGGATATGAGAGGCCTGGCTTCCAGTCCCTACTCCTATCTACACTTTCTTAGCTGTGGGGCCTCAGGGACAGTCGCCTGATCCTTACAGTGCTGTGGGATGAATGTCATTAACGCCCTTCACAGAGTGGGGACTGAAGCTCAGAGAGAAGCAGATGCATGGGAGGCCCCCAGCCTGGGGCTCTGGCATGGAGAGGCTGAACCAAAGGGCGGCAGTTTCAGTTACTGGGTTCAAGGTGGTAAAGGAAGTTCAGTGTATGTGCTGTGCTTTCTTGTACAAATGTCCATACTTTAGGTGAACTATCAAGAAAAGGAAAATCAACAGCCCAGAATGCTATCGTGCTGTTGTTGTTTGGCCTCCAGAGAGCTGAATGGGAGTGTGCAAAGCCACCTCGAGCTCTCCACGCCACCAAGGGCAGGAGATGAAGGTGTGGTGTGTATGTGTGTGTGTGTGTGTGTGTGGCAGGAGCCAAGGATGGATGTTCAAAGAAAAAATGTTGCTGTGGTTACAGCCTAGAAAATAAAAACTCTGCGTGCCAAACAGAAGCCTCTTAAAATTTAGTTGGAATTTATAAGCTGATGAAACAGGTGTTCTTGGAATTTAATTAAACACCGAAACACTGTACAAATCTGGTGAGGAGTTGCCAACAAATGTATTTGCACTGCCTGGGGACATCAGAGCTGGAAAGTTCCAGGCACAAACTGTGGTTGCAACCTAAGGGCACTGTGCTTGGACTCACAAGATTGCTGTGTCCTGAGTGTGACTTTTGCTTCAAGTGTGAAAATAGCGCAGCTCCAGGGTTAGGGTGAGGAGAGCAAGGCACTCACCTCAGCAGCCAAACGTAAGGGGGTGCCGAGACCCAGAGATCAAGATAAATAACATAAAACATTTTTTAATGTTTATTTACTTTTTTGAGAGAGAGAGACAGCAGGGGAGGTGGGGGCAGAGAGAGAGGGAGACACAAAATCCGAAGCAGGCTCCAGGCTCTGAGCCGTCAGCACAGAGCCTGACCTGGGACTCAGACTCATGAGTTGTGAGATCATGACCTTAGCTGAAGTCAGACGCTTAACTGACTGAACCACCCAGGTGCCCCTACATAAAACATTTTTAAATTAATTGTTTATTTTATTCTAGTATAATTAAACAGTGTTATATTAGTTTCAGGTGTACAATGTAATGATTCAACAATTCAGTACATTACTCAGTGCCCATCATGATAAGTGTCCTCTTAACTCCCTTCAACTGTTTCACACATCCCCACACCCACCTCCCCTCTGGTAACCATCAGTTTGTTCTCCATATCTAAGAGTCTGTTTTTGTGTTTGTGTCATTTTTCTCTGTTCATTTATTTTGCTTCTTAAGTTCAACATATGAGTGAAATCATATGGTATTTTTCTTTCTCTTACTGGCTTATTTCCCTTAGCATTATACCCTCTAGGTCCATCCATGTTGTTGCAAATGGCAAGATCTCATTCTTTTTTATGGCTGAGTAATATTCCATTGTGTGCGCACGCACATGTGTGTATGTACATATGTATATATGTACATATACGTATATATGCATATACGTATATGTACGCATACGTATATGTACGTATATGTACATATACATACCACATCTTCTTTATCCGTTCATCTATCGATGGACACTTGGGTTGTTTCCAAATTTTGGCTATTGCAAATAATGCTGCAATAAGCAGGAATGTATGCATCTTTTCAAAGTAATGTTTTTGTTTTCCTTGGGTAAATACTTTGTTGTGGAATTATTGGATCATATGGTAATTCTATTTTTAATTTTTTGAGGAACCTCCATACTATTTTTCACAGTAGGTACACCAGCTTGCATTCCCACCAGCAGTGCAGGAGGGTTCCTTTTTCTCATCCTCATCAACATTTGTTATTTCTTGTGTTTTTTACTTTAGCCATTCTGACAGATGTGAGGTGATATTTCCTTGTGGTTTTGATTTGTATTTCCCTGATGAGGAGTGATGTCGAGCATCTTTTCACGTGTCTGTTGGCTATCCATATGTCTTCTTTGGGAAAATGTCTATTCATGTCTTCTACCCATTTTAAAAATGAATTATTATTATTTGGGTGTTGTATAAGGTAATATTTTGATGAGATATTTTTAAAAATAAAAGTTAATGAAAAAAGATTTGTGATAAAGAAACTATTAAGTAATTTTAAGTAAATACAAAATCTGAAAGCACCAAGCCACCCCCTAAACTCAGCCTTCGAATTCCTATATTTAGATGGAGTGGCACTGTCTCTCTAGCCGTTTGGAGTTCAGAAAGCAATGATGGCTTCCAGAATGTTCCATTGTCTCCTGTCAGAGGAACAGTTCCTCCCTCCCTCCCTCTCAGTCAACACACACTTACAAAGCACCTATCCTACAATGCTTGCTCTGTGTCTATACTGCATGACAAAGTATTAGGTGTTGAATGGAGTTATCTGAAAGGCTTGAGGGGACCCAAGGAGAGACAGTCTTGTGTGAAGCAGTATAAGGGGACAAAAAGGGTTGAAAGGCATCTTTCCCGAGGCTCCTGTAGCCAGAGGTGCTTTGGAGTGACTCATAAGGCTCCTGATGACAGTCATAGATGAGGCACGTTTCATTCTTCCAGAGTCTCCCAGGATTAACTTATTGCATATCTTGATTTAATTGTCTGCCCTTGTCATGCTGTCTCCCAGTCATAGACATATTAGCAACAGGTATAATCTTATTGTTTTATTATTAGACACTGATCAGGGATAATGCACTTTGTTTATAGCAGCTTTATGAACTCGGAACATGAACTGGAGTAGATGATGCTGGGAACTTTATAAGCTGTTTTTAGCTGACCACCCCTCCATTATGTGATTGGGACACTCCGGCATTGCTGAGTTTGGATTGGCTGAGCTTTCTGACAGGTCAGCTGGTATTGATAGACCGGCAGGCTGTGAGAATGGCTCTTGCAGGGAAGTCATGTGGTTTAGACTTTATACTTATAGAACACCTGTTTTTTAAAAAACGTTTTTATTGCACCATCAATATGCCCATATACCTATTCAGAAAAATGAACAAATTATAGATGTATAGTTTGATGAATTTTACTAATTCAGCATGCTCAGGAAGCTAGCATTCAGACCAAGAAATGTAGCAATACTAGCATCTCAGAAGCCCCTCCTCCCCCTGCCATACCCCTTTCTGTCACTATTGCTTCCCTCCTCTGAGAGTAATGATTACCTTGGCCTCCAGAAGTGTAAACTGAACTTGCTAGTTTTTGTATTTTATGTAAGTGAAATCCTACAGGAAATATTCTTTTGTGTCTGGCTTGTTTTGCTCAACATATGCTTGTGAGAGTCATCCGTGTTGTTCTTAACAGTTGTAAATCTTTTATTCTTGTTACTGTATAGAATTCCACAGTACAACTAGCTCATGACTTACGTATTTATTCTGCTACTGATGGATGTTTAGTTAGCTTCTACTTTTGGGCTATTAAAAATGGAGCTTCTGACAGACATATAGAGCAATGGAATAGAAAGCCTGGAAAGAAACTTTTCCGTCTGTGGTCAAATGATCTTCATCAGGAGTGCCAAGATTTTTCAATGGGGAAAGGATAGTCTTTTCAACAAATGGCGTTGGGAGCACTAGATATCTACATTGAAAAGAACAGAGTTGGAGTTTAACTTTACATCATATGCAAAAATTAATTCAAAATGGATGAAAGACCTAAATATAAGAGCTGAAACTATAGAAGTCTTTGAAGAAAATATAGGGGGAAAAAACTTCAGAGAGGTGGATTTGACAGTGATTTCTTGGATATGACACCAAAAGCACAGGCAACAGGAGAAAAAAAGAAAACAGATAATCTGGAGTAAATTAAAACTTTTGTGCATCAAAGGACACGTCAACAATGTGAAAAAGCAACACGTGGGGTGGGAGAAAATATTTGCAAATTATGTGTCTGATAAGGGGTTAATATCCAACTATCCAGAATATCTAAAGAATGCCTACAGTTCCAATAAAAAACCAAACAGCTCAATTAGAAAATTATGTGAAGTACCAACAGTAGTCAAGTTCATAGATTCAGAAAGCAGAATGGTGGTTGTCAGAGGCTAGGGGAGGGTGGCATGGGGGTTCCTGTGGAATGGGTTTGGAATTTCAGTTTGGGAAGATGGAGAAACGTTCTAGAGATGAATGGTGGTAACAGTTGCACGATAATGTGAATATGCTGAATGCCACTGAACTGTGCGGTTAAAAATGGATAACATAAGTAAATTTTATATACATTCTACCACAATTTAAGAAAAGTAAAACATAATGGTGCTGCTAGGAACATTTCTCCTACGTGTCTTTTTGATAAATGTATGCATATTTCTGTGTGAGTGATTGGGTTACACAGTGTGGAGACGTTCAGCTTTAGTTGATATTGCCCTCAGTTTTCCAAAGTGGTGGTACCAGCACAAGTGTCCCCTGCAAAGTCGCGTGAAAGTTCCTCTTGCACAACGTTCCTAATTGTCACTTTATCCTAATTAGCTCTCTTTTTTTCAGTTAGACCACTTGGTGGTGTGTCTTACTATCTCATGGATTTCGTTTGCCTTTCCCTGATGACTAGTGAAATAGAGCCCTATTTATTCTCTTTTTTGAGCTCTGCTCAAGTCTTTGCTCATTATTTTTTCTCTTGGGGTTTTTTTTATATTGTATGTAACTTCATTTTATCTTATTTATTGTATTTTATTGATTGGTTGATTGGTTGATTGATTGATGGTATATATATAATCCTTTTAAGGAAGTGTCTGACTATATCTCATGCGATGGATTCTGAAAATGAAATGGCCCCAACCAGTCAAATGTATCCATTTTCACTGTGCAGTTTATGAAAATTAAACCTATAGATTTTCCAGAATTTGTTTGTTTTGTGGAGGTGGGAGGAGGAAGGAGAGGGGAAGGTGGGGGAGGGGGTCTACTGTAGCTTGAGCTTTTACCAGCAGAGGCCGTAAGACATTGCTTGCTTGATGGATGCTTCTGGTTAGTGTGCAGCTACCCAGGACAGAATCAGCATAGACCAAGCGAACTAAGCAAGAGTGAGTTAGGGATGTGGCAACTGCACAGTCAGATCTACTAGGTTTGCCCTGAGTGTACATTTGATTGTACATTTGATTGCAAATGTTTAGCCTTGATGGGCTTCTGTAATTTTAATATAAATTTTCTACAGTAATTTTATTTTATTATTTTTTAATGTTTTTATTTATTTTTGAGACAGAGAGAGACAGAGCATGAGCAGGGGAGGGGCAAAGAGAGAAAGAGGGAGACACAGAATCCGAAACAGGCTCCAGGCTCTGAGCTGTCCGCACAGAACCCGACGCGGGGCTCGAACTCACGGACCATGAGATCATGACCTGAGCCGAAGCTGGACGCTTAACCAACTGAGCCACCCAGGCGCCCCTACAGGAATTTTAATATTAACACAGTTTTCCTAAGAAGATTGGAGGGTTTTGAGCCCTGTCTTGCCTTCATTGTGGATAAACTGTGGTAGGCTTAACGGCCCAGAAAGGCATCCGAGTCCCCATCCATAGAATCTATGGATGTTACCTAACGTGGCAAAAGGGATTTTGCAGATATAATTAAGTTGGGGATCTTTTGATGGTGAGATTATCCAGGTAGACCCCAAATATAACTGCAAATTTTTTAAAGCTTATTTATTTTGAGAGAGAGAGAGAGAGAGAGAGAGAGCACGCAGAGGGTGGGCAGAGAGAGAGGGAGAAAGAGAATCCTAAGCAGGCTCTGTGCTGTCAGTGCAGGGCCTGACGCAGAGCTCTATCCCACAAACTGAGATCATGACCTGAGCTGAAATCAGGAGCCAAGTGCTTAACTAACTGAGCCACCCAGGTGCCCCTAACTGCAAATGTTCCGAAAAGAGGGAAGCAGAGGGAGATTTGAACACAGAAGAAGGCAATGTGAAAATGGAAGCAAAATGCTGTGCTGCTTACTGTAAAGGTGGAAGAAGGAGCCATGAGCCAAGGAACGTAGGCTGCCTCCTGAAGTGGGACAGATTCTTTCCTAGAACCTCCAGAAGGAACCAGCCCTGCCAGCATCTTGACTTTAGCCCACTGAAACTAACTTCCGACTTCTGACCTCTAGAAATTAAGAGGATAAGTATGCGCTATTTTAGGCCACTTAAGTTTGTGGTAATTTGTTACGGCAGCAATAGGACACAACGATGTGGACTTCTGAATTATCCCCCCGTGGGGATCCAGGGAAGCCACATTTACCAGGACTGCTGGCGAATGGGCCGTGTTGAAGACTGGTTTTGAACATGGAGTGTGAAATACGTCACTAGACCCTGGGTCTGGTTTTATGAAAAGGCTAAACTAAGCCCTGAGAGGCATTTCGTGATGGTGCTGTCCCCAGCTGCTCTCCTGTCAAGAGGTCTGCTGGTGGTGGTGGGGGGGGGGGAGGGTTGTGAGGGGATTTCTGGAAACAGGTTTAGAGATATGGGTTCTGTCCGTGGCTGGGTCATCTTGGACAGTTCAGGTCACCTCTCAGGCTCAGAGTTCCTCCTCCACGAACCAAGAAACACCCTGTGGGGATTGGGTGACCAAGAGTGTCATGTGGAATCTGTCCTCCTGCTGGGGAATGTTCTGTTGCTAACGCCTCCCTTGTGTCTCTTGAATCCGTCAATATCTGTGTCCATGGCCGTCACCTGAGTAGAAGTCACTTTCACTTCCCACCTGTTGTTTTGCACGAATTCTCTATTTTCTGTTTCTACGTTTGTCCCCATCTCATTCATTATGGGCATAGCTGCTGAACTGATGTTTAAAAACACGGTTCTATTCAAGCAACCCCGAACTTCTCATAATAGCTTCTCATGCTCCTGGGATAAAGGCCCCCATCCTTGTAGGCCCACCACTGTCTGGCTCTGCCACCCCAGTGTCACCTCAAGGCTACTCTCTCCCCTGTTCCGGGGGCCTCACATAGCTCCCTTCTGCCTCCTGGCCTTGACCCTGGTTGCCTGCCTTTCCTGGAATGCTCTCGAAGCTACTCTTTCTCAGATTAATTCCAATTCATCTTTTAGAGCTTACATGTCACTTTCTGGTGAAGCCTTTTGTTACTTCCCAGATTAGGTCGAAGCCCATCTTACAACTCTGGTAACCTCCCTGTACTCTCCCCCCATAGCACTTACTCCAGAATGTGATTCTATGTTTGTGCTGTTGTTTCATCAATATCTGTCACCCCTCTCCTAACTGCACACTTCCTGACACAGGGGCTCTGTGTGCTGGGAACTGGACTGCAGGTGAGCCAAACACAAAGCCTGGCACATAGTAGGTGCCCCATCATACTTAATGAGTGAGTGGATGCATTAGTGAATGACTCCTTCTCTTCTGTCACTGCTGCCTTGCCTGGGACCCAGCTCCCACCCATTAGCAGAAATGCTGATCTTCTGCTTGGTGACATCAATAAATGAGATGAAACCACAGTATTTATAATGCTTTCTTCTGCCACAACAAACCTGTTCAAATCCATCAATGAGTGGCCTTCTCCTACCCTGTGCCCAAAAAGGCAGGGGTCAACGTCTCTAAAAGCTGGATTTTTAACTGTTTTTTCCATAAGCTAAGTGCTCGCACTCACAGAGTCGCTTTCTGTGAGCTTAGGATCACTCCTCTGTGAAATGCTAGGTACTTTGTAGAGTGCTGTTCCCTTGAGAAAGGCCAGTGGCAGAGGTTTTATTTTGAGAGAGAAGAAAAATCAGAAACTCACTTGGTGCCAGAAGAGGACATACTAAGCACATCTTCTCTGTTCATCCTGGTGATCAGTTGAAGGCATCTCCTTCTCTCCTCCCTCTGTTCTAATCGGATCTGCTCTCAAGGGTGAACTGGATTGCCCCCCTCCTCCAGGAAGCCTTCTGTGACTGCCTTAGCCCTCAGAGATTATTCCCTTTTCCAATTGTCAACTGAATTCAACTAGCCCCACCCACCTAGAGTGGCCCCTAATTGATTTTTCATAAAGATTTTTTAAAATGCTTATTTTTTAAAGAGAGAGAGAGAGAGAGAGAGAATGCAAGGGAGAGAGGGAGACACAGAAACTGAAGCATGCTCCAGGCTCTGAGCTGTCAGCACAGATGACATAGGGCTCAAACTCACAGACCGTGAGATCATGACCTGAATTTGGACGCTTAACTGACTGAGCCACCCAGGCACCCAAGATTTTTTTTAATTAATTTATTTTCAAGTTAGTTAACATACAGTGTTGTCTTAGTTTCAGGAATAGAACCAGTGATTCATCTCTAACATAAGTGACCCAGTGCTCATCCCCAAAAATGTCCTCCTTAATTGAAGGTACTCCTCACCTTCAGCAACCCTAAGTTTGTTCTCTGTATTTAAGAGTCTCTTATGGTTTGCCTTCCCCTCTGTTTTTCTCTTATTTTTCCCTCCCTTCCTCTATGTTCATCTGTTGGGTTTCTCAAATTCCTCCTATGAGTGAAATCATATGTTTTCTGTTTCTGTTTTTCTATGACTGACTTACTTCATTTAGCATAATTCACTCTAGTTCAATCCATGTTGCAAGTGGCAAGATTTCGTTCTTTTTCATCACTGAGTAATATTCCATTGTGCACACATACCACATCTTCTTTATCCATTCATCGGTCGATGGCCATTTGGGCTCTTGCCATAATTTGGCTATTGCTGATAGTGCTGCTGTAAACATTGGAGTGCATGTGCCCCTTCAAATAAGCATTTTTGTATCCTTTGGACAAATCCCTAGGAGTACAATTGCTGGGTTGTAGGGTAGTTCGACTTTTAATTGTTTGAGGAACCTCCACACTGTTTTCCAAAGTGGCCTTATGGCCCAATTCTTCTCTCCTCAGCTTCAGAAAAAGCAACCCTCTGGTTCAAAGGCTGTCCTGGATGTCTGTCCCCTAAGACTTTCATCTCTACCTCCCTGGCTTCTTGCCTGCTGGCCTTCTAAGTGACCAGTTGTCAGCCTTGTGCCCCAGGCCCACGGTTACATTTCCTGCCCCAGAATTCTTGACCCCCCCTTGACTGATTCCTCCGTTCCTGGAGCTGGAGGTCCCCTGGGCAATTGCCACTTGATTTGACTTTCGGTTCCTCAGAATTGATAGCAGTATAGCCCAGAGGTTAACAGTGGGGACTCAAGAATCCAATCTGTTCTAGGTTCAAGTCTGACTTCCTCACTTATTCTGTGGCCTCTGGAACTCACTTGATCTTCAGTTTTGATTCTCCTGTGGAGAATAAACACATCTAAATACTTTAAAAATAAATATAACAAAAGTAGAGATAATAAATGACTTTTAAAAGAGGAGTTAAGTGAATAATGCGTTTCAAACTCTTAACCTTTAATGAATGATACGTGATCATCATTTTTATTATGGACACAGCTGTTGTGTCCTACCTTTTTTTCTGTGGAGGGGTGCTGCTTCTGCCTGAGAGTCACCCAGCTCCCTGCCCACCCCACCCCCTGCTAGTGTGGCCTCAGTGGCTGGGCCAGAAGCAGTCTGAAGGAAGCTGGTGATGGGACACACAACAGTAAGACATCTACCCACCCAAGTGAGTCTAGTTGTCCAAGGAAGCCTTCTGAGGGCCCCTCCCTCCCCTGCCAGAGGCCAGGGAGCCACATTTTGTTTGTCTCACAGCTGCACACATCCAGAGCTGCCCTGAGAATGACCCGTTCAAGCACAGAAAAGTCAGCGGTCCACAAAATGATCTGCCCTTTGTCCTAACACTAGTTGGAAGGCCTTTCTTGCAAGCCAGCCATGTGTTTAGAGCCGGTGCTCCTGGAACCTCACTTTAATTGGACGTCTTATCCCATTTCCCAGACAGAGAAGCACGTAGAAGGGCTTGCAGATGGCCAGGGAATCTCCACCAGGGAAAGAGGTGGAGGGCTGCGTTAAACCACAGACACAACAGAGCAAGTTAATCAGCCTGTGGAAGTCGCAAGCCGAGAGCAGGACAGGTCCCAAGTCTTGCAAATGACTCTCAGGAAATTCATCATTTCACTTAGAAGTTTCTTGCTTCCTGAGAGAGAAAAATAATTCTTGATATATTTCTTTTTTCCATAAGAAGGCAGGCTTACCAAGCTCCCCCTTCTGCTTTCCATCCCACATCTGTTGCTGTCAAGTGTTTGGAATGTACGAGGTTTGTGTGCAGGGTGCAGCGCTCCTACAGGGTCTGTGAAGACCGTGGCTTGGTGGCTGGTGGGGTCCACCTGGCTGAGCAGAACCCGCCTGGCTGGGCTGAGTGGCAGGGCACTGGGCGGCCCGGCACTGCTTGCTCTGTTCACAAGAGTTTCACCCTCTCACATGTGGCCACTGCCTGGGAGACTTCACAAAGCATCCTCACTCTGTGCCTCACAAGAACCCTGGCAGGAAGACTCATTTTGCAGATGACCAGGCACGGATGATCACATGGATGTCGCCTGGTCCAGGCTCCTGCTGAGGCCACCACCGTGTGGGAACTGGGACCCAGGGCATAACATTCTTTTTCCATTACTTAGAGAATTCTTTCCTTATGTATCTGGCAGACTATTTATTTTTTTTAATGGAAAATTTCAATTATAGGCAACAAGAAAGAGAAAGACATATTGAAGTTTCTTGTTCTCACCCAGATTTATCAGTTACCAGCATTCCACCAACCATTCTTTTATTTATCCCTTTTGTTATATATCTACACCTTTTGTTTTTACTGGAATATTTTAAGGCAAATTTCAGGCATCACATCATATCACCCACAGAAAAATCAGTATGTATTTCTAACTAGCAAGGGCTGAAAAAACAAACAACACAATCAGCATGTCATTATCATACCATGCAGAATTATCAGGAATTGCTTAATATCATCAGATCCTGTCCATATTCATTTTTCTGGTTTATCAAATAATTAGTGTTTGGTCTGTTATTTAAAAAAAATGTGTAATTGAAGACTGACAAGTTATAAGAACAGCACAAGGAACTCTCATATACCCTTTGCCTGAATTCATCAAATGCTTACATTTTATTTGACTTACTGTTTACATACATATTTTCTGAATTATGTGAGAGTATATTAGAGATCATATCCCTTTACTCATAAACGCTTCAGCATGCATTTCCTATGGGCAAAGAGATTTTCTTATATAACCGCAGTATAATTATCAAGGGTCGGAAATTTACCACTGGTATAATACTATTATCTATGCTCGACCCACATACAAAATACGGCAATTTTCCTAATAGCTCTTTTTATAGTTACGTATTTTCTCCCAGTCCAGATCCGATCCTGGATCACCCATTTAATTAGGTCTCTATAGTCTTTTTCATATGGAAAAGTTCCTTAATCTTTATTTGTCTTTCTTGACATTGTCATTATTTTTAAGGGTACAGGTCAGTTATATTGTAGATGTCTCCATTTGGGTTTGTCTAACGTTTCCTTATGATTTTTTTTTAAATTTTTATTTATTTTTGAGACAGAGACAGAGCATGAACGGGGAGAGGGTCAGAGAGAGAGGGAGACACAGAATCTAAGCAGGCTCCAGGCTCCGAGCTGTCAGCACAGAGCCTGATGCGGGGCTCGAACTCACAAACTGTGAGATCATGACCTGAGCCGAAGTCAGACGCTTAACCGACTGAGCCACCCAGGCGCCCCATGATTTTTTTTTAAGTTATGCCTCTTTGGCAGCAATGTCAAAGCCGTGATGCTGTGTTGACCCCAGTGCATCATATCAGAGGGTCTTGGTCATGTCAACTTGCATCATTTGGTGAAGATAGTGTTGGGGCACCTGGGTGGCTCAGTTGGTTAAGAATCCCACTTTGGCTCAGGTCATGGTCTTGCGGCTCTTGAGTTCGAGTCCCAAGTCAGGCTCTGTGCTGACAGCTCGGAGCCTGGAGCCTGGTTCGGATTCTGTGTTTCCCTTTCTCTCTGCCCCTCCCCTGCTCGCACTCTGTCTCTCTCTCAAAAATAAACGTTAAAAAAATTAAAAACTACAAAAAAATTAAAAAACAAAAAAGATAGTGTCTCCAAGTATCTTCACTGTACAGTTGATAAATAATTAGTGGGTTCTTTGAGAACTTCTTAGTTTCTGGTGCAATGAGGTTTTCCAGGATCTCCTGTATTTTCCCTGTTCCAGCTCTGGAATCAGCTTTTTCAAGTTCCTAGTCTTTTTAGTGGAGAATAGTATTTAGAAACCAAGCTCTGGCTACTAGCTCTCTCCTCCCTGCCACTGTTACATGACTGCTTCTTTGCTGTCTCAGTGGACAGAGACAGGAAATAGATATACACACATTTATTTTATTTATAAAACTCGAAATTGTTACAGGCTGTATTAAAAGCTCTAAATTGATATGGGTGCTTCTAGTCCCAATCAGAACTTTCTAGTTGTTTCCTGTTTCACATTTGTATCTCCATCCTTCAACACTGTGAAAACTGGCCGTGTTATCCTCAATGTATTTACTTATAAATTGCTCAAGCCTATAATACACAGAAAGTGGTTTCAGAATTGTTTATACACACCACTGTGAAAAAACCTGTTGGCTAGAGTTCAGTATTTATTTTTAGTTCTTTTTTCTTAAGGTCAAATTTACTTAGAGTAACATGTGCAGACCTTAAGTGTACATTTGCATAAGTTCTGGCAAATACATACTCTTTCTTAATTCACATCCCTGCCATGGTGTAGAACATTTCCATCACCTTAGAAAGCAGTCTCCTGCCCTTTTGTAGTCAACCTCCCTTCCGGAGACAATCACTTTTCTTACCTTTTTTGCCATAAATTAGTTTTGCCTATTCTAGAACTTTTTACTTTACCAAATTTTAGAGCAATAAATTGGTGCCTTAGCAACCTCCAGTGGTGATGAATGAGATTTTAATTTTTTTAGTGTCATAATGAACTCATGAATTTTTATATATTTGATATGATTTGCTTCACTGCAGTCATTATTTTTTTCTCACACATAATATCATCTTACGCCAGCATGTGCCTGTGATTTGGCCCCTGTACCCTTTTGGCATGACTCTGTCTTCGGTGGCTTTCTTGCCTTCCTGGTGAAAGCTGTCTTGGGCTCCTTTTGTGTATTCCAACCCCAAACTTGGAATCAGTCATTCCTAGGAAGAGTCTTGGTGTCTTTCTGTGGGGAATGATATTAAGACAGCCCATTCTGGACACTAGAGTAGCTCACTGCTATGCTTGTCATTGCTTCTAGACTCACTTATTCATTTATTTATTATTTTTAACATTTTAATTTATATTCCAATTAGTTAACATACAGTGTTATATTACCTTCAGGTACCATATAGTGATTCAACACTTTCATACATCACCTGGTACTCATCATGACAAGTGCACCCTTAATCCCCATCACCTATTTCATGCATCCTGCCACCCGCCTCCTTTCGGGTAACCCACAGTTTGTTCTCTATAGTGAAGAGTCTGTTTCTTGGTTTGCCTCCCTCTCTCTCTTTTTATCCCTTTGCTTGTTTGTTTTGTTTCTTAAATTCCACATGAGTGAAATCCTATGGTATTTGTCTTTCTCTGATGGACTCATTTTGCTTAGCATAATACTCTCTAGCTCCATCCATGTCTTGCAAATTGCAAGATTCCATTCCTTTTTATGGCTGAGTAATATTCAATTATATATATATACATATATATATACACACACAATTATATATATATGTATATATACATATATTACAAGCTGTTATACACACACACACACACACATACATACACACACTATATCTTCTTTCTGCATTCATCAGTATATGGACACTTGGGATGCTTCCATAATTTGGCTGTTGTAGATAATGCTGCTATAAAATATCAGGGTGCATGTATCCCTTTGAATTAACATTTTTGTATTCTTTGGGTAAATACCTGGTAGTGCGATTGCTTCTAGCCCTTCTAGTAGTTAGAACTAGGAAATACATATTTTTAGAAACAGAAAAAATATGAGCATATACTGATACTTTCCATTCAAATTTAACTTTATAGGGTCTTCCTTTAACTTCTTTGATTTATACTATTTTATATTCAACATTTAGATTCCTAACGGTGTCAAATTGATAATTTGCTGCAAAACACACATAACAATTTAAACATATGCATGTTACTACTGTGTGTGATTCTTTTGCTCTGTGTGGTGGCAATGACGTTCACGTGGTGGCTGGCCTTGGCTGGGCTGGCCAGGAGAATATAAGACAGCTCACATACATACTTGATGCCTTCACAAGGGCAGCCGGAACTCTGGGTTCAGTTGGGCTCTTCTTCTTTTTTTTTTTTTTTTAACGTTTATTTATTTTTGGGACAGAGAGAGACAGAGCATGAACGGGGGAGGGGCAGAGAGAGAGGGAGACACAGAATCGGAAACAGGCTCCAGGCCCCGAGCCATCAGCCCAGAGCCTGACGCGGGGCTCAAACTCACGGACCGCGAGATCGTGACCTGGCTGAAGTCGGAGGCTTAACCGACTGACCACCCAGGCGCCCCGGGCTCTTCTTTTCCAAGTAGTCTCAGGGCCTTCTTACGGGGTGTTCTTACCAGCAGGTACTAGGACTTCTCTCGTGGTGGCTTGGGGTTCTAAGAGAGTAAAGTGGAAGCCACCAGTCCTTTCAAAGGCTAGGCTCTGACTGATTTAGTTTTATTTCCACCACGTTTTATCTGTCAAAGTAGTCACAAGCCAGCCCTAATTCAAAAGGAAGGAAAGTAGTTCCAGCTCTGGACAAAAGGGGGCATCAAAGAATACATAGCTGTCTTTAAACCATCCTGTTCCTGCCCGTCAAGTCACTCACCTTTTGTCACTGAAGGGTGTAGCCAGAGTGTTCTATGTCCTGTTTATACTGCGTGATCCTCCCTCATATGGAAGCTTCACTATTTATTCAACAAGCCCCGTTTGATGAACATCGGTCTTCTTTCTAATCACTTACCATTGTAAAAAGTGCCCCAATAAATGTCTGTGTGTATATGTTGTTTGTTTTTTTGACAGTTATGATTCCTAGAAGTGCAATTATTATGTGAAAGGACACCTACATGAATGATGTTGCTAGATATTGCCAAATTGTCCTCCGTGAAAGTTGTATGTATCAACATCAGCAATGTATGAGCGCCCATTTCACCATAACCCTACCAATAGAGAGTGTTGTCAAATTTATTGATTTTTTTGCCAGTTTACTAGGTCAGAAGTGGTATTTCAGTTTACTTGTTTTGTATTCTTGAAATTTATTGAGGTCTAACATGCAAAATGTGTATAGCAAACTAATTTTAAATATAAAGCTTGGTATATTTCTGTTTACAAATACAAATACTAGCTACTTGTGGCAGCTATGTTGATTGAGAAACAGCAGAAAGGAGTTTTCTGGGTTCTGAAACTGAGATATAAGACAGTTTCAGAACCCAGAAAACTCCTTTCTCCTGTTTCTCAATCAACATAGCTGCCACAAGTAGCTAGTATTCTGATTTCTAGCACACACACAAAAATCTTTACCTCAAATACATGAATCGCATAGCATGCACTATTTTATTTCTGCCTGTTTTCACTCAACATTACATCTGTGGGATTTCTCCATGTGGTTTATATGTAGCACGTTAGTGATTTCCTATTGCAATGTAGTATTTCACTATATGGGTGAATAAATAATGACATATTTACTCTGTTGATGGACATTTGGATTAAAAAAAGAGCACTGATACGAACATTTTTGGACACATGCACTTACTTCTCTTGGGTATTTATTTAAAAGGAGAATTCCTGGGGCATGAGGTAGGCATGGGTTTAGCTCTAGCTGACCCTGTAAATAGTTTTCCAACACACTGGTACCAGTTTACACTTCACCAGCAGCCAAGGAGAGCTCTCAATGATCTGTATCCCGGTCAACAATTATTCTTAGTCCTAAAATAGTGGCCATTCTAGTAAATGTGTCATGATATTTCATGATGATTCATATTTGCCTTTCCTTCATGACTAGTGATGTTAACTACTTTTCCATAGTCCTTTGAATATCTTCTTTCGTGAAATACCTGTGAAAGTTTTTTTTTTTTGCCCATTTTATATTAGATTGTTTACCTGTTCCTTT
>NW_024412404.1:48903241-48904311 GCF_014898765.1 Herpailurus yagouaroundi
TTTTTTTTTTTTGCCCATTTTATATTAGATTGTTTACCTGTTCCTTTTTTTTCTTAAAAAAATTTTTTTTAATGCTTATTTATTTTTGAGACAGAGAGAGACAGAGCATGAACGGGGCAGGGTCAGAGAGAGAGGGAGACACAGAATCTGAAACAGGCTCCAGGCTCTGAGCTGTCAGCACAGAGCCCGATGCAGGGCTGGAACCCACGAACCGTGAGATCACGACCTGAGCCGAAGTCAGACGCTCAACCGACTGAGCCACCCAGGGGCCCCTGTTTACCTGTTTCTTAATAATTTTAGGAATTCTTTTTATATTCTAGATATGACTCTTGTCACATACGCAGTTTTATTTGCTCTAATTTTGAAAAATGTTGAGTTTCTTCTTAATTACGGGCCATTGAATTTTTTTAATTGTCAGTTTATAAATTTTGCCTACTTTAAATTTGGTTGTTGGTCTTTCTCATCTTAATTTTAGGAGATTTTCTTATACTGGAATATTTGTCTTTTGCCTATGATATTCACTCTAATAGTTTTCCCTGTTGGCCATTTTGTTGACTTTATGGATTTCTTTTTCTTTTTGCTGTGCAAGAGGTTTTTTTTAATGTCTTCAAATTTCTATATCTTTTGTTTTACTGCTTTTTTATTTTGAGTCATAGGACAGATTTTCCTCATTTATTTTTAAAAACTTTTAAATATCTACCCCATTTAGAATTTATTTGAGGTATGGTATGAAAAATGAATATATTTTTTCTTCCATATGGTCATCCAGTAGCTTCAGCATCATTTATTAAAACTCTATCTTTTCTAATTAAAAAAAAATGCTCATTTGTTTATTTAGAGAGAGAGTGAGTGGGGGAAGTGTAGAGAAAGAGAGAGGGAGAGGGAGAGAACCCCAAGCAGTCTCCGTGCCGAACAAACCCCAACCTGGGGCTCAATCTCACGACAATGAGATCATGACCTGAGCCAAAATCAAGAGTCAGAGGCTTAACTGATTGAGCCACCCAGGTGCCCCTATCTTTTCTAATTTATTTGAGATACTGTCTTTATGATGTATGCTTGGGTCTATTTTG
>NW_024412404.1:48904321-48910210 GCF_014898765.1 Herpailurus yagouaroundi
ATTTATTTGAGATACTGTCTTTATGATGTATGCTTGGGTCTATTTTGGGGTTTTTTTTATTCTGGATCATTAGTCAGTCGGCCTCCCTATCAAAGAGAGTTCACAGCACACTATTTTATTTGAATACATGTTTTAACACTCATAGGTCTAGCCCCACCTCCCATTATTCTTTGTTTTTTAGAACCTTCTTGGATATTCTTGTGTTTTTATTCTTCTATATGAATTTTATTATCAACTTGTTTAGCTCCAGAAAAAAAAAAAGCCTGATTGGATCACAATAAGCATCCCTATGTTATTGAGTTTTCCTATCTAAGATCAGGTGTCGTCCTATTGGTTCAAACTATTTTTGTGTTTTCAGGAGAATTTAATGGGTTTCCTTGTAGAGGTTATTCACACTTCTTGTTAGTTAAATGCTTATCTTGCTTTTTCCTCCTTTTGCTTTTGTGAAGGGGGCTTTCTCTTCTCTTCCCCTCTTCTAATTGGTTATTTTGTATATGTGAAGTCTATTGCTTTCTGCATTGGTATCAGTCAGGGTCCAGTCAGGAGACAGAAATAGTACCAATTATTTTAACAGAGAGTATTTAATACAAATAATTGTTAACTGGTATAAAGGTGTTAAGTGGGTAACTGAAAAGGGGAAAAGAGAGCATCAAGGTATCACAGGGGAAGAAACTATAGGCACAAACCACTAGCCCTGGGACTGGGTTAAAAGGATAGAGGATGGAGTTATTAAATCTAAAAGTCTGAGAGGTGCCCTGCAGAGCCAACCCTCAGACTTTCAGGAAGGGGCTGCCCAGCTGGTGCCGGCCTCTCCAAGCTGGAAGGAAGATCCCATGGGAGGCGGACCTCTAAGGGGAGGACATTGGCTGACTGGAGCTGATTCTGCAATTCTTAGAGAAACTGAAAACTAGATCCCACTGCTACTACTGGAGTGAGGCGCGACCGCCTGGAGAGAGTCACAGGAACCGGAAGTTGCAGAAAGTCAACAGGAAGAAACAAGTCCCTTCTTTCCCTTCAGCCTTGCAGTCACCCTCCAGGGTCCTGTGCTGCTAAAACCACACAGGGAGAAAGATCTGTCCAGGTCTGTAGTACGGACACTTACTAAAGAGATCTCACAGGTTTATGTGGTCCGTAAGTTCTAGTCACAATGAATACATTATTCATTCAGTGGACAAAACTGAAATTGGGTTTGCAGAGTCCCATTTCTGCATCACAATGGGTATAGACAGATGTGGCTGGAGCTGAAGGACATTAGCTTAACAGCTGGAATGCCATGCGAATTTTCTACTTGGCCATTTTACGAAATGCTTTTATTATTTGTAGTAGTTTCACCCATGATTCTTTTGGGCTTTATGATTATATAATTTGTAAGTAGAGATCTTTTTACCTCTTCCCCAGCCCCCCAGTTTTTTTTTGCTAATCTTTTGATCTTGGTTCCTAAAATGTCTCAAACATAATGATTGGGAAATGTAAGTCACACTTCTCTTGGAATAAATTACTCTCCATTTTTACAGAAACTTTGGAAGAGGGGGTGGTATTCTTTATGATCCTCTTTGCTGAGGGCTTAGAAAAAGCCAACACAACACAGACCGCTATTTCTTGGCTATGACCAGGAAACCGGAGGTGCCTAATAAATGCTAAATACTGATGAGGGAGATGGATAGCTTTGCCTGTTCATCTCACCTTCCTTGTTCTGACCTGGTTGCATCCATTCTTCCTTCTTCTGATGTATAATCGAGACTTGTTCAATGAAGACATTTCTTCTATGTCACTGTAGTGTTTGGCTCAGGGGTTGACATGTGATCTAAGCCAGTCAATGAGCCTCAATTGCAGAATTTTTGCTGAAGCTAATGGAAAGAAGCACTCTCTCTTTCCCTTGGGCCTGTAAGCCTTTGACTCTTGATGTCTATCCTTGCTTCCACTTAGAGAAAACTAATATAGAGAAGCAACTGGAGAGAGACAGATTTCTGGTGGTTTGATTTGAGCACCTGGATGTAGCTCTACCTGAAGTTTTAGGTCTAAAGGCCTTTTCATGAGCAATAAATTCTTTTTTAAACTTAGAGTAGTTTGAGTTTTACTTAGGGGTTTTTCATTCCTTACAACTAAAGAAGTTCTAATTGATCAAGTAATAATTGTATTCGTATTACTCGAACTTATGAGCCATGTACACCTGTGAGATCTTTTTATTAAGTAAACATTGCTACAGACCTGGACAGGCTTACTAGGATTTCCATAGTGTTCATAGATCTTTCTTTACTTTGAACAGTATTCTTTTTTTTAATTTTTTAATGTTTATTTTTGACACAGAGAGAGAGACAGAGCATGAGTAGGGGAGGGACAGAGAGAGGGGGAGACACAGAATCCAAAGCCAGCTCCAGGCTCTGAGCTGTCAGCACAGAGCCCAATGCGGGGCTTGAACTCACGGACTGTGAGATCATGACCTGAGCTGAAGTCGGACGCTTAACTGACTGAGCCACCCAGGCACCCCTACTCTGAGCAATATTCTTGATTCTGGTGGCCTCACCTCTGTTCTGGCCTTCTTGTCTCTGTCCTGATGTGATACCTTCCCATCCTCTCTTGAGGACAGTCACGAACCATTATTCCACCTTTAGGTCTGTTATTAGCCATGAGCAGTGTACTTTTAAGAGCCAGAAAATTAAGGAACCACAGAAAATACCAGTTCACCTGCTTCTGTCTTCTGGTCCTATCTGGTTTTACATTGTGGTTTCTGGTTTCTGTTCCAGAGCTTGGCTGAGGCAAACTTCCCTGCGATGGGAGGTACCATCTCCTCGCCTAGTTGGACACTCCCTGTGTATAATGTTTTTGGCTTCTACAGTTGATCTCTATTTGAACGTTGTAGCCACCCCCTCCCCCCCGAGGGTTGCTATGTGTCCTCCCTGTGTGAAATTGCTATGGAGTACCCAAAGAGGAATGAGACATGGTCTCTGCCCTCAAGTGGGAAAGAGACAGGAAGCAAGTGTTAAATTGAGGTACAAACATTGGGCTATGGGGGCACAGAAGGCGCACGCGTGTGCGTGCGTGTGTGTGTGTGTATGTGTGTGTGTGTATGTGTGTAAGGCACAGTGGTCCTATGAGAAAGGCTTCAAGGAAGGGATAACTGTTGGGCTGAGCCTTTAGGAGTGAGTAGAAGATAAACCAGATGATCAATTCGGTTTGTTTCAGTCATTCAGGTAGCAGATAGCTGATTAGCATTATTTCAAACTCTTTCCCTGCAGGAGGGAAGACAAATACAAGAAACTACTTGGAAGACCATGAGGAACAGCATCATTTCAGTTCAGTTGGTCCCAGGGCAGTACCATCTGATAAGGCTGAAAACCACAGTGGGGGGGCCCAAGTCTTTGCAGGCAAGAGAGCAGAGCCACCTTAGAAATGTGGGTGATTTGCTGCAGGACATGCAGCCAAATTAGACAAATGTTTTGCATAGAGTTTCAGGATTGCAGGCCTTTTCTCTGGTCACCTTGCCTTCCTGGGAATTTCTTCTGGCATATAATGAAGATAGAATGGTTGAGGCATGGGGGTATGTGTGTGCAAATGAAGGCTTTTTTCCTTTCAATTATTTCAGGGAAAGCACAAAGGAACTGGTAAATAAAACGTGGGAAATTGATGGCAACGTTTTTACCTTGCATAATTATTATTACCATTAATCAAGATAACACTTTCCTGGGTGCTGACAGTGTGGCTAACATAATGCCAAACAAGGATGTGGATGCAGTCTCCATAAAAACCAAAAGGCAGTAATCTACCAAGCAGCAGGAGAAGACAGATCACCTACATAAGGAAAGGCAAGTTGCCTCCTGGTTTCATTTTGTTTCTTTTTAGGACCTTCTGACAACTGAGAGGTTTGTGCCCTAATTGCAAAGACCCCCAGCTTCTATACTTGGAATGATGTTCATCCATTAAAAACACAATGTTGTGGTAAAAATCAATCCAGATGTACTCATATTCTTTCTATTTGTACCATCTCCCTTTTCAATCAGGAATAAAAAACAGTAGTCATGCTTTGCAAAACTTTCATTATAGGAACTGGGAAGAAAAGTAATAAAGAAAGGATGCTCTCAAGAGAAAAACTTGGAAGAGAGCATAATATATCAACCAAATAGAAGGAGGAATTGCATGAAACTGCCTTCTAGCTTACGACTGTATCAGACATGAAGCAAAAAGAATAAGCCAGGTTGATTAAAACAACTTATCACCTTAAAAAAATTCAAGATGATGAAGCCTGGGCACATAAATTATGCTTTTGCCAATCCAGCTAGGGGAGCATGGTGACAAGCTTGCTTGGCTAGAATTCTCCAGGATATCGCTATAATCTTTATATGCCTCTCTTATCTCTTGCCTTCTTTTTGCAGTTGATGTTTGTTTACTTCACTAAAGTGAGAGCCCCCCCCCCCTTTTTTAACCTTCTTTATTCTATTATTTCCATCCCTGAAAGCTGAGCTTGAAAGTGGGCCTCCTGGGCTCAGCCTAATAATTAAGCCATAGAAACCTCTCTGTTGCTGGTCTTACTACATGAAACCTTAACCATTGGACACTTTTATAGTAGTCATTGGTCATTCAGTTGTCAACTATTGTGTGAGTTGAATTTAAATTTATAAACATCCTTGGGCACTTCTAAAGTGTCAGGCATTAGGGATGCTGTGATAAAAGAAGAAGTGATTCCTGCCTTCAACTTTCTTATCATTGCATGGGAAGAACATTAGGCAAATGACAGAAAGAGTTTACACAAGGTGCCTATTGCTATGTTAGGTACATGGTAGGCACCCATGTATCTTGGGGGCACCTGCTCTCTTTCTAATGTAAATGTCCTAGAGAGTAGTAGGAGCCATTACAGAGGGGTAGGACAGGACCACATGGAGCAAGGAGGGGAGTGGTCAACTCTATTGGGGTAACTATGGGATGGCTTTACTTATGAGGTTAGCCTGAACCAAGAGGGAATTTAACAGGTGGGCAAAGTGAAGAAAGGCAGGGAGAGAGGAACAACAAGGGCATGTGGGAGAAAGCAGTGTCCTGTATTGGGAGGTGGCAAGAGGTTTGACTGGAGGTGGGACTGGTGTGCAGAATGTGAGGGGATAGGAGCTGGCAAGAATTAGCCTGGAAAGGAAGGCAGGGGCCAGATGAGAAAAGGTAGGTCCTACAAGTGAAGGAACTGGGAACTTATCTTCTGGATAGTTGGCAGCTTTTGAGCAAGTCAGGGACTGGGTCAAATCTGTATACCTGCTTAATTTTTTTCATTATGACGTTGCAAATGAAGATGAGTTACCACCAGCACAGCACATTGGCTGGTGGGAATGAGTTTAAAATGAATCTTCTTTTTCTCCCTACTTCCTTAGGGACCAGTCACATGTGCTGTGAGATGACAAGCTTTGGGGTGGGTAGGCATGGGGGCATGGATGTCTTAGTTCCCAAGTGGAATAATGTTGATCTGGCATCTAAGCCAGGAGCCTGGACAGCTATGCTCTTACCTCTAAGCTATTTATCTGTGGCTACAAATAACTGCTATTTCATGGAAGGGTGATTTCTAGGGGGCCTGGAGTTTATGAGTGAATTAGATGGTTACTGTTTGGGGCTTGGAAAGCCTTCTCCCTTTGGAATCAAAAGTTTGAACCATATCAACCAAGAGTTGACTTAAGGAGCTCTTACAGCTAATTAGGTTGAATCAGCCCCCAGACTTTGGGTTCTAGCCTAGCTTTACCCATAAGGAAGAGCATATCTGGACTACGACAAGAACACCCAACTGGCTGCAATCAACTCTTGGTTACCAGAAACCACAGGAGCCCCACTACTGTGATGGTCTCCATGGGTGTCCCTTTCCTTTCCTTTCCTTTCCTTTCCTTTCCTTTCCTTTCCTTTCCTTTCCTTTCCTTTCCT
>NW_024412404.1:48910220-48961410 GCF_014898765.1 Herpailurus yagouaroundi
TCCTCTCCTCTCCTCTCCTCTCCTCTCCTCTCCTCTCCTCTCCTCTCCTCTCCTCCCATCTCCTCCCCTCTCCCCCTCCCCTCTCTCCTCTCCCCTCTACCCTCCTCCCCTCTCCCCTCTCCCTCTTCCATCTCCCCTCTCCCTCTTCCATCTCCCCTCTCCCTCTTCTGTCTCCCCTCTCCCCTCTCTCCTCTCCTTTCCTTTTAACTTCACTTAGTTAAGTAATCTCTACACACAAAATGGGGCTCAAATTCACAACTCTGAGATCAAAATTTGCATGCTCTTCCAACTGAGACAGCCAGGTGCCCTGATGAGTGTCACTTTCTGCTCACCAAATCGGAAATAACAGGGAGAGAAGGAGAGAGAAAGACAAGAGAGAGAAGTAGGACCCATCCACTCAGGGCATGCAGCAAGTTCCTAATGGAGTCATGACTCCTGACTTCAGTCAAGTGCCCTTCGACAGTTATCCATGTGTGTGACTTGATTATAGAGCGATGAGTAGGGATTCTTGAATACAAGGTTATTTATAGCCTTACTGGGGCAATGACTCGTTATTAGGTCAGAGCGAACCTACCTATTTTCACTTGGGAGTAGAAAGAAGAGTAGGGAAATTGGATGGATCCAAATGCTCTGTGCCTGGAAACCAGAGTAAGAAATCTGAATTTTACTTTCTGCTTTAAAAAGTTCAGTGACTCTGGGGTGCCTGGGTGGCTCAGTTGGTTAAGTGTCTGATTCTTGATCTTGGCTCAGGTCATGATCTCATGGTTCGTGACATCGAGCCCCATGTTGGGGTCTGCACTGACAGTGTGGAGCCGGTTTAGGATTCTCTTTCTCCCTCTCTCTCTGGTCCACCCCCTCAAAATAAATAAACTTAAAAAAAAAAAAAGGTTAGTGACTCTAACAAGGATTAAATTGTTGCCGATTTGGTGTCATTCTTTGCTTACTGTGAATTGAAAAGTTGGCCCCTTGTAGAAAGAACTTGACTATCCCAAGCTACAGATAATTTTTATGTTCCTGATTTTGTATCCAGGTGTATATTGTTTCTCTGGGAGGCTTGGAGGATGACCTTTGCTGAGGCCCAGTAAATGGAGACCAAGCTGTCAGCAAAAGCAAAAACAAAAAAGCCCAATAAAAAGAGGGTGGACCAATAAATAAACACATAGCCTAGAGAAAGGTAAACTCTATAAAGGCATTTGAAAATTGAGAAAAACCTGAAACCAGCTCTAACCTTATCATTATAACCACTGCACTGAGAAGTGGCTTCAATATTCTCAGCGTTTTTGCACGCTAATACCTGAAAAATGCGATAATCGAGTTTGCCAATGTGAAATTTACTTAGGAGGCAGCCTATTTGCTATGACCATTGGCTTGGGATGCTGGCACTTGGGAAAATTTTGCAAGTAGGTAAAGATGCCAGCCTTCATCCCAAATGATAGATGAGCAGTGAATTATGATATTCAGTGAGCATTCTTCATTCATTGCCATAGAGTATTTTAAAAGATGAGCTCCTATTATTTCCACTATGTGTTGATACATTGCATTTTTAATTCTTCCAGACAGTTTATCTCTGTTCTTTTGCCAATCTTTCCTCAGTCCTACCCCAAAAACTGCTTCCTTCAGAAGACTGGCACCCAGATGATAATTGTCAGAATAAATATGACCCGAAGAAGTCTGTATGAGACATCTTGAAGGTCATGATCTTGGCATGTTGGGGCATTAAAAACACAAATTTGAAAACTGCTGTTAGTCTTTTTAAGACCATATTTCCTATTTAGGACTTCACCAAGAAAGGTCAGATAGTTAGGATGGTTCAGAAAGGGGTGATAAAAAAAAGAACTAAAACAGATAGCTGAGTGGAAATGTTCAAAGGAGATATGATAGTTGAAAGCATAGAGGAGGGGCGGCTGGGTGGCTCAGTTGGTTAAGCACCTGACTCTTGATTTCAGCTCAGGTCATGATCTCACGGTTCATGAGTTTGAGCCCCGAGTCAGGGTCTGCACTGACAGCACCGAGCCTGCTTGGGATTCCCTCTCTCTCTCCCTCTCTCTCTGCCCCTCCCCGGCTTGCACTCTCTCTAAATAAACATTTTTTTAAAAGCACAGAGGAGAAGCTTGGAAACAATGTAAGACTTTGGAAAAGTTATGAAGACTTCTAAGAAGAAAGATAAAGGTAACCTGTCATTTGAGGTAGGCAGCAGTAAGTGATGGAAAGGTAGGAGTTGGAGGTTTGGTGAAATCAGAGAGACCCGGTTCCTGTCTTGGATCCACCACACATAATTTTGGAACATCAGGCATGCTACTTGGCTTCTTTGGCCCTCGGTTTTACCATCTGTGAAATGGGGATTATGACACTGCGTTCATGGGACTATTTTAAAGAATGAAATTATGTATGTTGAGCACCTTGGACAGTGCTTGGCATCAGGGGTACTAAATTACTAAATGGTGGTTAATAATAATATCGGTTGTAAATAAACTTCCACTGCAAGAAAGCCAGAAGTTAAATAAAGCACACCAGCTTTGCGACCTGCTAAACTGTGATGTAGTCTTATCTGAGGGCAGAAAAACAGCTTGATAGAAGCTGGAATTTGGGGGATGTATTTGGGAAGCAGAAGCATGGGTGTTAACACTGAGTTGTCAATGGCTATCAGAAGCCAGGTCAGGGAAGAGAAAAATTTGTTCTTGAGAAGGCACCAGAGAGAGAGTTGTCTTTAGTCTCTGTAGGGACTCACTAAATCTGATAACCTGGCCCAAACCTAGATGATTGTTGCCATAGAAACCAGCACGTGGGCGCAGCAGGAGTTCCTTTCTCAAAGCTTTTAACCCATGCCAACAGAGCATGGCTCCAGAGGTGAGAGAACTGGTCTTCATCCCTGAGTAGAGGTCCTGGCACCTGGCAGAGAGTTGAATCAGCTCAATTTGTGAAGCCCCAGGAGCCCCATCCCAGAGGAGAGACTGGGCCAACGAATCCTGCCATGAGAGCATTCGCATCTTTAAAATGGTCAACATGCAACTGAAAAAATAAGTCCACACATCACCATCTCAGATCAGTTGACAACCTATAAGACATAACTTTCCAAAGAAAGGAAGTGGCCTGCACTTTCTACACCACGTTGTGCCTTGCTCCGAAACATTTTCTCTAGTCTCCTTTTTCTGGGAAATGTCGATGCAGCTCTGGGAACACCCTGCTCTGTTCTTGGCTCTTTGGCTTCTGTCTTCTTCCTGGGGATCCAGGAGACCATCAGAGTTCCTCTTATAAATGGCAAGTGGCTTTTCATGGTAAGACATGATAAAAATTGTATGAAATTCAATATATTTTTTTGTCTTCCCCACAAATTAAAAAAAATGGCTAAATCTTCACTAAAGCAAGCTTCATTTCCCTGGGTGCTGGCTTATATGTCACATTTTTTTCAACTTGGGGAACATTTTAAAAGCCAAGCCTCAACGTCTCTCTGACAAAGGAAGAATGAGAAATGCTTTTGATCAAAGTGCTTCCTGACCAGTTTTGACATCACATGGGCTAGTGGCAGGCTGGGACAGCAGGGAATGGAGACATTTACCAATGAGAAGATTAGGGCCTATGTAGAGAAATGAATTGTTTTAAACATTTTGTTTTATATTTTGAGAGAGACAGAGTGTGAGCAGGGGAGGGGCAGAGAGAGAGGGAGACACAGAATCCAAAGCAGGCTCCAGGCTCCAAGCTGTCAGTACAGAGCCCAACGTGGAGCTTCAACCCACTTACTGCCAGATCATGACCTGAACGAAAGCTGGATGCTTACCTGACTGGGCACCCAGTCAACTGAGAAATGAATTTTTGAGTCAAAAAATGTTACGCTATTATTCCATGGTTTTCTGGAATTTCAGTTGTGCATCCAAAAAAGATCTAATGAAAGGTTACTCTGTGCTGATGCATGGATGCTGAGACTCACTGAGAAACTTCCTTGGCAGAGGGTACCAGGCTATAAATCCTTGAAACTTTGAGTAATAGTTCATGAATTGACACTTTTCCTTTTCCTTATTAGCTCCCCCACCACATAGCCAGCAGAATGAGTAGAGATGAGTTAGCCCTAAGAAATGCTATTTATAAGATACTTCTAACTTAAGGCCAAATAATTTACTTTTCTGGACATTCTGATCTTCTGCTTCATGTGCCTGAAGCTGGCAGGTGCACATAGTCAGTGTTTCTGGCGTTGAGAAAACTTCAGCTCACCATTTCCCTGAAGAGAGAGGCCGAAAATGGTTGAGAGAAAGGTTCTCTGGGCCAATCACTCAAGAACCTCCTGTAGGACCTGGGAGAACATCCATAGAGCCAGGTGTGTGGTGTTCCCTGCACCTCTACTCTCCCCCAGTGCCTGCTATCTTTCCAGGCAGTGGACCTCGTACTTTGCCTCTAGGACAGAAGCTCTCAAACTTGAATATTGGAGTGGGGGTGGGAAAGGCACGTTACCCATGCAGGTTTCCAGGCCCCTAGAAGTTTTGATTCAGTATATCTGAGGTGGGACACCGGGATCTGCATTTTAACCAGCTCCCTTGGTGATTCATAGGTCACACCTAGTGTTCTTGGAAGATTTCTCCCACTGAAAAAATTGCATCGTTCCCCACATGGACTGTACCAGAATAAGGTCAATTTCCCAAGGTAATTACCTAGTTGTACTCTTGGTCACTTGCACCTTGTCCTGTCGGTACTTTCACATACCCAGAAATGGCCTCCTCTTCATCACACACTCTACAAGATGAGCCTGGAATGTGGGCTACTTCAGTAGAGTCTAAGTGCTCCCGTCTTAGGATTTGTGAGCCCTGGCCTCAGCTTTCACACCTATACACAAAGAGTTGACAACACCCTGGCCTGTCTGGGGTTTACAGGAAATGGCGTGTGCCAACGTCTGTAGCACATTGAGGGGCTCACCTGACACGTTCTAGGTGTTCGGGCATCATCCCAGACTACCTCCTGTGGTATCTGTCCTGGGTGGCTGAGTTTCACCCAGGTGCCTGGGTTTCCTCTGAACGTTTCTCCCAGCCTCATCAAGTTGTGTGTGGAAATAGTAGATTAAGGAAGAAGAGGGAGTAGAGTGCTTCCTGGCAGAAATGCCGGAGGGGTGTAAATTAAAGCAGTCATTGTTTACTCCAATGCATCAAACTTAACTATTTGGAGCTTGTGTGCCCAGAGGAGAGGGGGGGAAAAGAGAGGGAGAGATAGGAGAGGAAGCAAAGAACCTTAAAAAAGTAAAGTGATTTTTGTGAATCTAATCTGTCTTGTTGCATGTCAACCCAACTCAATCCAACTCCTGTGTTGACCGAGAGTGATGAATTGAGTATCTCCTAGAGCCAAAAGATAATTATGTCTCTGGACCAGGTTTTAGAATGCCTTTTCCTCTGGAGCAATGAGGCCTGACAGATAGGTGGGATGTTTCCTCAAATGGTTAATACCATTGAATGAATGGCCCCATGTGTCAGGTCACAGAGTCCTCATTCATCCAGCTAACATGTTCCAATGGACACCTTCTCTGTGCTAGGCTTGTGCTGAACACTGAGTCCTCAGGGATGAGGAACAAGTGGCCCCAGCCCTCAAGTGACTCCCAAACTAAAGGGAGAGACAGACAAATAGATGGTAATGGCTGTGATGTGACCAAGAGCCCTGATGTGACTGAGATCTTTGCCTGGCCCCTGAGAAATTGTGGGACGTGGGTAAATTACTGAACCTCTCTGAGCTTTAGGACTTAATTTATATATTTGGGATTATAATTATGATTATTTCATGGAGTTATTAAGATGATTAAAGAAAATGAGTATAATTTTTGGTACATTATAACCATAATAATAATAATAATAATAATAACAGTAGCTAAGACTTACTATTGTTATTATTACTAGTATTGGTAGTAGAAGTCCTATTGGTCGTGGTTGTAGTAGCAGATATGATTGCATTAGACAGATGTTGCCCCAAGTTCATAGAACGCCTCTCGGGGAACTAACAATATATATGTTAGGGAACGCAATTAACTGGTGTTTTTGTTGCTGCGCTTGCTGCTGGTGGAGGCAGCCCAAGGGAGTGCTTATTAGGGTGGAGGCATAGCCAAGGATGTCTGGAAAGCTCTCATGCAAAACTCAGAGCTTCAGCTTTTCTGGATGCTGGGCTAGGGCAAGCATACTAAAAAATGAAGCATAAGTTAAGGTGTGTTCTATACCTGCAATGAAGTAAGAACTGCACTTACCCAGTGGGGCTGACAATGTCTGGCTAAGTATGGCAGCTGCTATATTAGGGAAGAAGCAGGAGGTGAACAGGGGAAATTTCTACCAAATAGTATTCCCAAAAAGGAGGGACCTTAAGGGATAGAGTTCACCTGCACAGTGGGGGAGGGATAGTGATGTCTGTTGGCATCATTTTTTTTTTGTTCATTCAACAATCAAGAAACATTTTAGAATTCACACATTTCACCAGTATTAATTGAATATCTGTGTGCAAGACACTTATCTTCCCTAAGGTCACATAGTTAATAAAAGGGTCTTGGGATTGAGAGATGTTCAGCTTTGGTCACCAGAGGGTCCTTGGTACAAATTGTTCCTCTGATAAAGTTCATCAGCCCTGGAGAGGGGCTGTTTGTTGGAGCTTCTCTACATTTATTCACTAATTCAATTCACTGATTTATTGATTGAGTCATGTGTTTATCCATTCAACAGACCATGTTAGAATGTATTCAATCCAGAAATGCTGAGTACCTATGAATGGCAAGGTGTCTGCTATGTGCGTCCTGGTGCAGTGATTACCCCACACGAGAGTAGGGGAACATTGGGGTATCTCAAGTACAAGGTGACTCATTCAACATGGCACAGCTGGTAAGTGATAGTGCTTGGATTTGCACATCACTTGGATATAGCCTGGTGTTTTGTATTTAGCTGGTGGTCACTTGAGATAGTTCAGGTCAAGAACATTATTACTTCTCTACTCCATCTAAGTGTCTAGACTTGGGTTCTCCTCCTGCTAATGTAGGAATAGTGAGTGCTCTGGTGCGTTGTTGTCAATGCAGTGGCCTCCATTCCAGCCCTCCTTGGATGCACAAGCCACTCCTTACATAGAGGGATGGGGCCTTTCTCCTCCCTTTGTATTGGGACTGGCCTTGTGACTTGCTTTGACCAAGAGCATGTGATGGACTTCTGCAGTGCCTGTTTCCAGCCTGGTCCATAAGAGACCTGGCAGCTTCTGCTTTTGTTTCCTTGAAAGCCATACAAAGGAGTCTGAGTAGTCAGGAGGGTGAGACTATGAAGAAAGAGGGAAAGTCAAGTGGCCCCATGCCATTCCAGCCTTTCCCAGATTAGATGCCAGATGGGTGGGTGAAGCCGCCTTTGATTCTCTGGCACAAAAGAGCCACCCAGCTGACACTATGCAGAGGAAAGACAAGCCATCCATGCTGAGCCTTGCCCAAGTTGCAAAATCATGAGCAAATAAATGACTATTGTGTTAAGTCACTAACTTTTGGGGTGGTTTGTTACACAGTAATAGATTAATGAAGGCAATTATACTATGTATTACTGCATTTACTCTCATGACAACCTTTGTAGGATCCAGCCCCCCTGGGTAAGTATGGTAAATTTACCCTTTTTTCCATAACTTGGCCCAACATCTAGAAAGCTAAGAGCTTTACAGGTGAGGAAAAAAATTCAGGGAGGCTGGGTGACTTACCTAAGGTCACATATCTATCAGGGGTGGAGGTGGGTTTCAAACCCAGGCAGTCTGGTTCCAGTGTCCATGCTTGAACTAACCACTATGCTCTACTACTCAGATTCCCCTATATCCTTTGGATGTGACTGCTTTTTCTGCCCTGACAGAGATTCCTAGAGCTTATAGTATCATGGTCCTGGGTTTGATTGGGTGTGGCCAGAACCAAGTCTGTACTTTGCTCACCCTGGCCAGCCATCCCATAGGTGTTGTGTTTCAGGGCAGAGGAAGAACAGGTAGGAGTGAGTGTGTCTCATGTGAACAAACCCCACCACTGGGCAGACCATTCAGAAACCGTGCCTGGAAGGGTGTGGCCTTCTTACACCCGAAGGGCTGTGTGCTTCAGACCCTTTTCCAGGTGTGAGAGAAGCTGTATCTCATCCCCATACGTGGAGGTCTCCTGAGACCCTACTTGACACTTCAGGGGAGTTGCAAGGTCACCAGGGCTTGTTTTTAATGTATTTGGATGTTGGGAGCTCAGAGCCCGTACTGGCTACAGCCTGGTGTGGACCATGCATGAGGTATTGCCTTATATCCTCTGGTTCCTGCAAGGTGAGCTGGGAATCAGCAGTAGCATTTTGCTAATGAGGAAATGAACAAGCAAGTGTTAAACATCCCCACATGCTCAACATCTACTGTTCCCCAGCTGCTGCTCAAGAGAAGCCCCATGAAAGCCACCATCTGATGGGGGCTGTCAATGAGAAGGCGGTGGACGTCCTCCAGGGTTCTCAGTGTGCTTGTGTTTGTTCATTAATTCAGTCCTTCACCCCACAGATCAAGTGCCCATCTGTGCTGGGGACATGGTGGTGAATGAAGTAGAAAGACAAGGTTTCTATTCCTAAGGAGTTTACATTCTACTGGCAGAACATGTCTTCCCCAAATGAAGGGATGGAAGAAAGACACCCCCTTCACTGTTTACTGTGACCCTCAAAATAGGCAAGGCATCAGACTCCAGCTTTTACAGGAATCCACTGTTGACCTTTAATGAGCTATTTATTCAGTCGCCTGTCAGTGAAAGGGCTGCTTCCTTCACTTTGCATGTACACATATAAATACATGCCCTGGGCTGAAAACAGGTCTTCTTGCTGTCCCAGATCTGGGATAAAGAGGCTCGGTGAAAAAGCAACCATGTTTTTCTCCAGCAGGTGGAGTTCCAGAAAGTTAAAGGGAGAGTTCTGCGTACAGGGAGCCTGTGGATATGAGCCAAAACAGCTGAGCTCAGTAGAGAGAAGCTAATTCATTGCTTTTGTTCATTTGTTCATTTCATATCTATTTGGTGCTCAGAACTGCCCAAGAGTGTGTTGGTGATACCAGAGTAGTAGTAATAATAAAGTTCAATTGTTCAAGGCCTCAGAGCGTTCAGGATCCAGTTAAGTGGGACATGACCATTGAATGAAGCATTGAATGATGACACAAAGCGGTGGCAAAGCAGAACCCTGACAATCTGCACAGTGAGAGCCACAGCAGGTCCCAGCAGGGCCTGACGTCTGTGCAAGGTGGCATTTGGGGATTTTCGAGTTGGTGTGAACTTGCTAGCATTCAAAGGATGGGTTGTTCTCAAGGTGGGAGGGGCAAGTAGGAAAAGGTCATTTGAGTGAGTGGTAGTGTGATTTCACGACAAGGAAGGAGAGCGAGAGCAGTGGAAGCTGGAGGAAGTGGAGGTCCGTGGGAAGTCACGTACCTTCCTGGAGTGTGGAGAGGAGGAGGTCAGTTGGCATAATCCTCTCACTAGACACTGGAGCAGGGTGAGGTTCCCAGGGACTGCCCCAGGCGGGGGGACCTGGACCAGGACTGGAGCCTCAGCATCCTCAGTAATGGGGTACTGGCTCAGGAGTTGGTGAACAGTTGGAGCCAACCTGGAGTGGGAAGGCCTTGGAGAGCAGGCTGAGGCTTTCTGTATCCTGGAAGCAACAGGAATCCACTGAGGGTTTCGGATCAGGGAGCCATGTTATAATATTGATATTTTATTCAAAATAATGGGCAAGGCGGTGTTGAAAATTCCCCATTAGACATTTTCTGTGTCCAGCCTACTCATGGTTACACTGTCACCTGGGGCTTCCTTTTTTTCCCACCTTCCTTATTGCCAAGCAGCATCAACTATCTCTCCTTCTCCCCCCTTCTCCAGGATTTCTCCCAGAAAGTCAAGTTTCCCACTCCTTTCTTACACAGAGTAGTTTCTTCATCACCTCCTGTCTTGGGCTTGCTCTGGGAGTCTTACCTTGACCTGAAGCAGTTTCACAAGCAATATCTTCAGAGTAAATGCAGTGTTCACTCCAAAGGGATTTTTTGGTCAATGGAATTTTCTCCATCTTTTTTTGTGTATCATATGCAGTAGCAAACATTATGCCTGAATTGTTTTATTATTTGTAAAATCTTTAATTGGAAAAAGACTCCTGCCCCAGGACTGGTTTTCCTTCATTATTTACCCAAGGGAAGACCCCAGTCTATACTTTTGCCCATGGCTTTTACACTTATAAATCTGTGCCCACAGAAATCAGAAATGACTTGATGGGGAATGGGAAATTGTCATGGATATAAATGCAGATCCTTATTGTGGGACTCCACAACGCTTATTAAATGGTGGGTTGGATGTTGGCTAGGTTTGGGGTGCAAATTGTTGGATGGCATAAAAATATGGGATAGCATGTGGAGGAGGGGGCTGAGTGTGCCAGGTGTATGTATGTGTTTGTGTGTGTGTGTACACGTTTTTGAATCGCTGTGTGTATGCGGCACAAATCTTCCAGGTTTTCCAGTCAGCAAGTGACTGCAAAAGCAAAGAGGAGCTTGAATCTTGCTTAGCAATCAGAAGACAAAAATCCTTACAGAGAAGTCTTGGCCTTGTCGCCTCTCTGTCTAAATTGGAAAGAACATTGATTCTGGCAAAATTCTGCTCAATCTGCAGAAGTGTTAGTTCAATAACCTACCTCCAAGATTCCTGCCAAAGCCAAGAAGTTGAGTTTCACTGCTATTTAGTGGAGTTTCAAGATAGTATTAAAAAAAAAAAAAAGATTTGTCTGTATTGGTGGATGAGGAAGGCTTGCTTATTTTTCCTCTGCATTTATTTATTTTATTTTTTGCACATAGACACTGATTATAAAAGATAGCTCCAAGGTTGATAAAAACCAGCCTTCCTCAGCCTTCCTTGGCCCGCTCAGAGAGTTGCCCTTATTTCCAATTATCCAACTCACTGGCTGCTAAAGTATCGCTCTTTCAGTGCTACAGACAAGAGGAATTAGTTACGGAGGCAAATTGCTTCGTTGTGTTTCTCTCCTCACCCATAATTCATGTGGAGGGATGTCCAGCATCGCGCTCAGATCCTTATTCAAAATGCAAGTGTGCACGAAAGCTCTCTCCCAGCCCTGGTCCCGCTGGGTGAACTGCCCATCTATCACCCAAACTAGCGCCAGCAAAAACACTATTTCCATCATCCCTCTTTGGGCCAGGTGCCCTCACGTTTTGATGAGCCACCACAGCATCTAATTATCTAATGTTCCAAATTACATAGTGCCCCAAATGCATTTAGAGCCAGGAGCGCCTTGGAGGATGCAATGCTCCACGGGATCGGAATATTTAAAACCGACAGTGAATATTTGCAAGAGAAGCGTTTTCGCTGTCACTCAGATCTGGGTTTGAGTCCTGCCTCTGCAACGTGTCAATTCTGTCGAATCTCTGTTTTCTCCTCTGCCAAAGGGGGATGATATTTACCCTATGGGTGATACAAAGGTTGGCTGAAATAACAAAAAAAAAATCCCATCAGTTGGTCTGGTACCTAAAAGGCCCTCAACTGCTTTCCTTTCTTGATTTAGGTAGATTTTGCTCAATTCATGCCTGTTTATTGAGGGTCTACTACATGCCAGACACTGAGTGGGATCCTGGGAATACAGCAACAGGGAAGATGTGGCCCCTGCTCTCTGGAGACTTGCAGCACTGATAAAACAAACAAACAGTAGTGTATGCAGTAAAATTGTAGCCAAACTTCCACCTCTCCTGAGCAGTTCAGCCCTGTATGGAACCCGATTAACTGGAGAAGCAAGGTACGGTTTCAGAGCCAATTTAGCTTCCTCTCTAGTCAGTGCCTTCTGGTCTTGATTTTGTCATTGTCTTTGCCGTGGGAACCAGAACAAGCAGTTTGCCCATATGTGGCCTCTAGAGTCTTGGGGGCAGTTGGCTCAGAATTTTTTAAGGTAGGAAAGACAATGGCCACAAGTGTCCAGTCACCCCAGAAACTTAATTGTTAATCTAAACTGATGATTTTTTTCAAAAAAAGAGTTTTAGATCTAGAATTTTCTGCAAATGTTGAACTTTTGGAATCTGTGAATACTTGGTGTCATACCTTCTCGTGCCTAATGCTATGTCAGGCTCTAGGTTATGCTGGTGCAAGACTTTTGATCTGGAGGATGCAAGAGAAGACAGGTCTAGGAGGGAACTTCTGGCTCTAGGAATCAAACATCCGAGACATTTCAAAAACTTCCATTTGCTCTTTTCATGTTGGATGGCCTGCTGAGGGTGGAGTGTGTGAATGGGGATGGAAGGTTGTCTGGGACAGGTGTGGGCATGTGTGTGTGACTCAGTAAGAGGGAGAGTGGTCTGATTGGAAGTGGGAAGGAAGGGTGTTGGGTTCCAGGGATCTTGTCCCCACCCTGTGTCTGCAGAGCAAACTTAATCTTTCTTACTTGGACTTCAAGTTTATTTGGGGGCAGGGCATGCTGCTGATGAAGATTATTCCTACACCAAATATTGAGTGAAGGTCTACGATGTGCCAGGAATTATTCTAGGTACCAGTGTGCAGTGGTGAATGAAAAGAGGTCCCAGATACAATGGAGATATCTTATGGGGGTGCTGAAGTCTCCCTACAATTCCTTTATCCTCTGGTTTGTTTTTACTCTCTAGATTCTTCCTGCCCATTAAAAACCATAACCATATTACCTGGGCTTCCCCAAAGGGCGGATCAAAGTAACCAGAGCAGGTACAGTGAATTCATGTTTTCGTAAATGAACTGAGATATTACAAAGGAAAGAAGGAAATGATCAATTTGTAAAGGATTTGACTGTTTAGCCACGTTAAGAGAGAAGAAAGAGATAAGCCCACGCAGGGGAACAGATGAGCAATGGCTTATAATACTCATTATTACAGATATTCCTTAAAAATAAACAAGCACAAACATAATTTAGGCAAAGTTATCCTCAGCATTATACTGGCTTGATGTTGTTGCTTTTTAAACAGGCTATTAGGAATAGCTAAGAAAGGAGGCCAGGAATGATGTTAGTATCTAAGCTGCTAAGATGAAGCTTCTCTACGGTCAATGGTACTTCTAGGGCCTTTTGACCTTGACTTCGGCACTAACTTGCTGTGGGAACTTGAACCTGTCCCCCTGGATGGCCCCTGGAGTCTGGGGGGCAGAAACCCCAGAGCTGGAGATGGTATGAAAGATGGAGCAGCTGACCATGCCGGGTCTTAACAGTAGACATGAGCTTCCCTTAACTGAAATATACAAGCATTTGTGTCTGTTGTGGGGAGTTTCTCTTTCAGAAGTGAGTATAGCCTCAAATGGCTGGAGCCCTGGATTTCCTACAATGAGCGTTTGGTTTGGAATGGTCTCTAGGGTGTGTGTGCCCAGGGAGCCAGGAGGGTCCCCTTTTCCTCTTCCTCCTCTCTCCTTCCGTCTTCCTCCCCTTCCCTCTTTTCCTGCTTCTTGCCCCAACCACATCTTCTCCTTCCCCTCTCCTACTCTTAGAAACAAAACTTAAAGCTTTCTCCTGGCTGCTGACATGTGTTCACATGTCTCCCAGAGGTCCCCACACGGATCCAGTCTCTGCTGCCCAGACTGGAAACCTGCTCACAAACACACCCTTCATTAGCTTTATTCACTTCCCTCACTCGTTTCTCCTCTCCTCTTATGGGGCTTCCTGGAATTTCTTTCCAAATAAACTCCTTGTTCTCAAATCCTGGCTTTGGGCTCTGCTCTTGGGGGAACCTAACTTAAGCCTACAGATCCTTGACTTACAAAGGGCAATGCACTGTACCCGCTCCTCTGTACCCTCCTTTTCCTCATTGACAAGATATCATGATGGTTGTTCAGTGTTGACGTGTCTGTTTATCTAGAGTTTCAATGTAGGGTACCCACATGCTCAGTCTCTGCAGAAATTTACATTTCATTTTCTAAACCAGTCTTAAAAGGAATAGAACTTCCTTGTTGTTGTTTCTTGAATTACAAATACTTGTGGCACTGAGCTGGAGCATGAAAAATACAGGCTCTGGGTGAGCCAGAGTTCAGCTGTCTCTTCCACCTGTGTGACCTCAGACAAGTTACTTAAGCCTTCTTAGCATCACTTTTTCTTCTCTGTAGAAAGCCTACCCACCTCAGAGCACATGAGATGCAAATAAGACAATGGCTGCAAACACCACGATAATTGTTTAGTAATGGTGGTCCCCGTCCCGACCTCCACCCCAGCCCTCATGGGGTTCCCAGCATGTTGTAGCTTCTGTCACCTTGCTCTCTAGCTGGTGGATCTATCTGGGCTGTCGTAGGACACAAAAGAGGGAGGGTGTCAGGGACTAAGTTCAATGGGAAGCATCGGGCAAGATATCCCAGAGAAGATGACATATGAGCTGGGTCTTAAAGAGTGATTAGGATTTCACTGAGACAAGGAAGAATGAAAACAGACACTGTGGGCATTGTCCTGGGTGATTATAGCTCACCTGGCCGGAGGTGAAAGGAGCTCACCTCTGGGATCGGCTGCAGGAGGCTGGGCATTAACTGCTTGAGCTCTAATCCCCCATGTCCACAAATGGCTCAAAACCAACACTGGCTTTGGTACTTCAGACAGGACAGAGTCCTCGGTCCTAGGATGGATCTTGAGGGAGTTGGACAGGGACAGTCCCTTGTTCCCTTAATCCCTAAGTTCTGCAGAGAACATGGGACCTACTATTTCAGTCCCTAGTCTTTAGGGCAGATTGCAGGGGACACACTTATTTTATTTACAGTGTTTTAAAAATATAGTAGAGATGATAATTAAGAATTGGGAGAAGTCACTTGAAAATCTGAATACTTAACATCTTCTGCAATTTGGGAAGATCTGGCGAGGCCCAGTCCATATTCCTGTATGCCAATAGCCCACGGACATAGAGGGAGGTTCCCCCTTCAGGACCTGTACCCTCCTGCTAGCCCCAGGCCCCCACTGCTCCTCAGCACTGAGCCAAGGGCCCCTTACTCTTTGCTACTCTGCTTGCACTATTTATTTTTTTTTAATAATAGGGAAATATTTATCTATATCCATGTTTCTATCAAAAGACTAAGTAACTTGATTTCACTTGACTGCAGGGTGGAGTGGTCAGTTTTCTATACATGCAAATGGGCTTGTGGGGAAGTACTGCCATTTTAAAGATGTCTTTGATTCCCTTCCTCTTTAGGAGGACAGTCTTAAAAGAAATGACTTCTATAGTGAGACTTTGTCCTTGTTGCTAATAACTGCCATACTGGCTCTTCTCTGTTCTCTCTCTATACCTTCCCTACCTGCATCTACATCTCTGAGTCAAAAGGCGTAGCCCTGAAGACTGAAGGCAACAGTAAGGGCCCCAAAGAATGCCTTCTAGAATGTGCAGTAAAATACTCTTCTGCAAGAACCAGTTGTTTTTTGCTCCCATGGTACCAAACCTGAGATTTTGGCAGCTACTGTTGAAAAATAGATCACTTGTCTGGGTCCACTTAGCCCCCCTTGAGAAGGCACAAGCCCTTGGGGTAGCTTTGTGGCCAGTCACCCCAGACTAGGCGTGGCTAGTCATCCCTAGCCCAAACCTAGGCTGTTTCTAGGCCAAAAGGATAGGTCAGAAAGAAGAAGGCTGGGGGCTAGTGTGTCCTTTGCCCTGCTCCAGCCTCCCTACCTCCCGTGTAACCTCTGCATGCATCAGGCAGTCCACGACGTGGCCTCTGTCTTTGGAAAGGCTGGGAAGTGGCTCCTGGAGACAGAGAGGGATTCTCTAGAGGATAGTTGGTCATTTTTCTGGTCTCTTGGAGATTTGCTGGCTTTTTTTTTTTTTTTTACACCTTTAGTGTTTTCCGGGAAAGGAGAAGTTTTACTTGCAACCCTGGGAATAGGTTTGACCTCTTGGTGGAGGCCTCAGCAATACCCAGAAAAGGGAATCAAGTCAGGGTGGAAATCGGCCCTCAGGGGTCAGCTCAAATCTGGGCCCAGAAGGCAAAGCTGTCAGAAGAGTCACTTAGGGCCCTTAATGAAAATGAAGTTTTCTGGAGTGTCTGGGTGGCTCAGTCAGTTAAGCATCTGACTTCCGCTCAGGTCATGAGCTCATGGTTTGTGAGTTTGAGCCCCGGGTCTGGCTCTCTGCTGTCGGCGTGGAGCCCACTTCGGATCCTGTCCTCCCTCTTTCTGCCCCTCCCCTGCTTGCACTCTTTCTCTGTCTCTCTCTCAAAAAAATAAATAAGCTTAAAAAAAATGAAGTTTTCTGGGCTTTACCTGCTAACATTTTAGTTTGCTCAGTCTGGGGTGGGATCCGGGAATCTGTATTTAACAAGTGCAAGGTGCTTCTGTTGCAGACATGCTCCAGATGCCACTGTTGCAGAACCCCAGCTCAGAGGTTCTCCGAAGCCACTTCATGAATTTTTTTTCAGCTAGTTAGAAAAGTGCTCAAGGATTTATGAGTATGTCCTCAAAGTGTGGACTTCAGCACTGCTTCAACAGACAGGCTTATTATTTTGGATTTAACACAATGGGATTATAAATTATTCATTCCCAGTTGAAAAAAGGAACTCGACTCAACATCTGGAGGCTGAATGCCGCGTACTGTTCGCTTATGCTATTTCGATAAAAATGGAATTCACTTTCCATCGAGGTGCATATGCTGCTGTTCTCCCTTAACTTGAGGTTGCTCTGCCCTGCCGGCTGCCTGCAGAGAGGTTGTTAAGTGGGGCTCCGCTGGCAGCCAAGATACCCATCTTCTTTTGGCTTTTCTTACCTTCCCTGTACATGGGTTCAGATCACTGGTTCCCAAATGTTGGTAGGCAAATAATCCCCTGGAGAGCTTATTAAAAATGTAGATTTCAGAAATTTGAGTTCACTGGTGTAGGGCGGGGCCTAAGAGTATGCATTGTATCGCTGATGGACCACTGTTCTACCATACTTCTGGGATCCTCTTGGGGACATGGAGTCATTTACCTATTGGGCATTCTAGACTCACTGTCTGGGGCCTGAAAGCTTTTCTGGGGCTGACAAATGTTTGAGATTGGAAAAAATTATGTTGGCTCCATATTAAGAGTAGACAATTGCAAAATCAAAGTTGCCTACCAAACAGAACACGCCAGCTGTATTCATTATTAAGTTCAGTATTTATAAGATTTTCACTACATTTGAGGATGATTTGTGGGCTAGATTTTTTTTCTTCTAAATATACATGGCAATCGTTAAAAAGCCATAGTCAATGATAAATGACTCGTAACTGGATTTCAAAGGCAAAATTGTAAAAATCTTCAAAATATTTTTATGGCAAATGCTTATTTATATTCACATGTATATTTATGTTTATTATAGGATGTAACTGTAATTTACTAGTTTTGATGGCATGTTGGGGTGTGTCCTTTAGAAGTGAAGGTGCTTAGGTCTTATAAAGTGCTTGAAATGTCCCTAAGGGTACATCTAGGACTTTCTTGGTCTTTGGGCAACTGTGTTCATAGTACCCCATTTATTTGTGAAGTAGGGAGTGTTATAATACCCATTTTACAGAGAAGGAAGTCAACGAGTTCACTGATTTACCAAGGACCAATAGCCAGTAAATAACAGCACCAGAATTTAACCCCAAGTGTGTTAGGGCTCAAAATTTAGTATATCTTGTACTTCAGGGTCAGGGGCCATGCTACCAAAGATCCTACATACTGCTGATTTGAGAGATCCAGATTGTTGAATCAGCTAGGAATCAGTCATAGTAGAGAGGCAATTTAGAGACTTTTGACCAGAATAGAAATGAATTTCATATTTTGGGTCAGGCAACAACCTACTGACAATAATCTTCATGCGTTGGAGAAGTCAGTGAGCAGAGAGCTGGCTTTGGACTCATGATAGTACAGCTAGTTTGCTGAAGGTAAGGAGGGTGGGGAGTGGGGCTATTGCTTGATATATCTATAGATCTGCTCCTTGAGCACATTAAAATCCTGGCAATCTTGGAGTGTGATAGCGATAAAGCTGGAGAAAGATAGCACATGGGTCTTCTCACAAAAACAGCCTGGCTGGTGAGAGATCAAGCCGTCAAAAACCGGAAAAGACCCGGCAGACCATGTCTGGAGAGCTTTGTGCTTCTGCTCAGACTGCAGAGCCCCTTCCTGAGGGCCCGGGCTCCTAGTGTTTACCCCCAGTGGTCTCCTTGCTGCTGCTGCTTGTGTTGGTGCTAGCGCCATTCACTCTGGACTTTAAATACTTTTGAAAAAGGTGTTGAGGGAAGAGAGCTATTGATCAGGTTATTTTTCTCCATCTCTGAACAATAAGAACTACATGTTCATTGCAAAAAATAAGAAAAATATGAGTGAGGCAAAAGGGAGATAAAAAGCTCTGAAATTCCCCCATCCGGAATATCTGCCATTAATATCTTTGTGCATCTCATTCTGGGATTCTTTTTCTGTATAAAGACATGCTTCCTGGTACTAAAATGGGACCACTTCTATTTTGTAACCTGCTTTTTACCACATGACATATTGAGTGTTATGCCATATAAACAGGCACACATCTATGGTTACAGATAGTTTGATGCAAAGCCTTTATTACATGGCTGGACCACAATTTTACCAACATCTTGTTATTGGTAGGTTCATCTGTTTCTTTTTTTTTTTTTTTAAGGTTATTTATTTATTTTGAGAGAGAGAGTGAGTGAGTGAATGCACGAGCAAAGGGGTGGGCAGAGAGAGGGGAGGAAGAGAGACAATCCTGAGCAGGCTCTGTACTGTCGGCAGGGAGCCCGATGAGGGACTCGATCCCACAAACCATGAGATCATGACTTGAGCGGGGGTCAAGATTTGGACACTTAACCGAATGAGCCACCGAGGCACCCTGGGAAGCTCACCTGTTTCTAAAATTTTAAATTTATAAACGGTGCTGCAGTGAACATCACTTTGCATGTGCCTCCTATCTTTCTTGAGGTGGAAGAATTGCTCAATACCTTTTCATAGCTAAGGCCCTAAACAGAAATATAGAGAATATTGATAAGAAAGTAGATGCTTTGGCACCGAATGTTCAGCGAAGAATTTTTCCTTGGCAGCAAGCTCTGTCACTGAGCATTCTGTGTTAAAGGCTGTGAAGGGTCTGAAATTTCACTGTTTTTGCAAGATAACAAGTAAGCCTGCTATAGTTTCATGGAGGCTGGCAGAAGATAGGAGACTCCTGGATCAGAAACAAAGAATAGTTTATTACTCACAGCAAAGACAGTAGTCTAAGTATTAGCATTTATGCCAGTTTTCTGAATCCCAGTTCCAACCATGCCATATGAAGAGGGTCAGATTCATAAGATGTTTAGAAATGTGAGAGACCCACAGACCCAGGGTGAATTATCTCCCAATATTCTGTCTGCTAATAGGAAAATTGCTAGCATTTTGGTTCAAAATGTGAAATTAGCCATTATAGGTATATGTTATGGACTGAATGTTTGGGGCCCTCCAAAATTCATAGTTGAAACCCTAACCCCTAATGTGATGGTATTAGAAGGTGTGGCCTTTGAGAGGTGATTAGGTCATGAGGATGAAGCTCTCATGAATGAGATTAGTGGCCTTATAATAGAGACCTCAGAGGGTTCTCCTGCACCGTGAGAACACAGTCATCTATGAACCAGGAAGTAGGCCCTCACTAGATCAAGTCTGCCAGAGCCTTGATCATGGACTTCCCAGCCGACAGAACTATAAGAAATAAGTGTTTTTAAGCCACCTAGTCTATGGAATTTTTATTACAGAAGCCCGAATGGAGATTATACATGTGTATGGTTCTGAGATACAGGATAATGGGAGCTGACAATTAGAATTACTAAATAGGTAACTTTATCCAAAACAGATACCTAAAATCCTCCCCCATCTCATCCAAGCCAGTCCCCTGCTTTCACCTAGAGTATCTTTTCTATCTATTATTCTCTTGCTGGTGCCAGTTTATGAGATGCCATGCCAGGTCACGCTTCTGGAATAATAATAGAATCTCAGATCTACGGTATCAGTGCTGAGATCATTCTTAAGCTTGGCTCAGCAATGAAGTATCTGGAATTCATGGTGCTTTTTGGGACATCGTGCAATATATTATTTGTAATATACTGAGTCTAATAAATCAGATATCGCAAGGTAGTAAAATATACACCCATGGCTTAAGAGAAATTTATGGAATAAAGCTTTTAAATTGAGAAAATATCATACATTAACTAAATCTTATGTGACCAGGAAATCATTGTTTGATTTTAGTAGTGGAATGCCACTATATACTCAAGGAATATTGATTGTTCATAGGCCCTTAGTTTGAGAAATTTGATTCCTGGGATCACCTGAGGTGAATCACTTCTTTCCAGGCTCTAGTGTCTTCATGTATATCAGGATGCAGCCAGGATTAGGACCCAGGTTCTGAAACTCGAGGTGATGTATTATTAGTACATCACCACCCTGCCTGACCTGAGAAGATGCCCCTACCTCTCTCCATCACTCTTCCTGATAGGAAGTTTCTTTCAAGGTCTCAATCTTAGCAAATATTTTCCTGCTTGTTCCTCTAGTAGTATAGGGTGAATCTTCCTTACATAGAACCACAAAATAAAACAAAAACCAACCAAACAAAAAAACCAAAACAGACTTTTTTTCTCTTTAAAGATGTAGACTCACAGCATATGAATACTTGCACGACTTTCCTCCCCCTGTGCCCCCACTCCCTTTCTCCATAATCTTCCCTTCCTTCTCTCTTTTGATGGCACGTCTTTTGACAAGAAGTAGTCTTAATTTTTTTTTGAAAACCCATCTTTCTTTTGTGATTTTATTCCCTTTTAAGGTTTCTTTATGACTTCTGTCTCTGTGAGATGAAGATTTATTTCAACCCTTTCGATTCCTTGGATTTGGTCCCATATTTGTTCTTCAGATGGCCAATAATGAACTTTTTACTTATAAACTAAGTAGCCTCTTCATTCCAACACTTTCATCTTTTTTTAAAGTTTATTTATTTATTTTGAGAGAGTCAGAGACAGTGTGAGTGGGGGAGGGCCAGAGAGAGAGGGAGAGAGAATCCCAAACAGGCTCTGCACCCTGACATGGGGCTCAAACTCACAAGCTGTGAGATCATGACCTGAGCTGAAACCAAGAGCTGGATGATTAACCAACTGAGCCACCCAGGCGCCCCTCCAATTTTTTCATCTTTATTGCTGACTATACATTTGGCAATAAATGCTGTTGGAAGTTGTATTTATTTTATTCTAGTTTAGTTTAGTTTAGTTTAGTTTAGTTTTTTAATGTTTACTTTTGAGAGAGAGAGAAAGAGAGAGAAAGAGATAGAGAGAGAGACTGAGTGTGAGGGGGGGAAAGGCAGAGAAAGAGGGAGACACAGAATTCGAAGCAGTCTCCAGGCTTTGAGCTGTCAGCACAGAGCCCGATTCAGGGCTCGAACCCATGAACCATGAGATCATGACCTGAGCCAAACTCGGCTGCTTACCCAACGGAGCCACTCAGGCACCCGGGAAATTTTAAAATATGGCCCCAAGGTCTTTGACACTTCTGTCATTGAGAGATGGGGTCCGTGTCCGTTTCTCCCCAGTCTGGGCACACTGTGCCTGCTTTGACAGTAATGTATACTGGAGGTGCAGCTATGTGGTTTCCAAGACAATGTCATGAAAAGCTTTAGGCTGTTGGGAATACTTGTTTTTGGAGTCATGGGGTGCTACGGAAAGAGTACAGTCCTGAGGTTGTCATGCTAGAGAGGCCACAACCAGCTTTTCTAGAACAATCCCAGCCTAACCTGCCTTCCTCCCACTATTCCAGCCCAAGCTCCAGTCATAGAAGTGAAGAGGCTCTTTTAGAATGAATCCTCCAAATCCAGCTATTCTAACCTCCAGCTGTTGAGTCTTACCTCGTCTTATGAGTCATCTCAGCTAAGACTCAGACACTGTGGACTAGAGAAGGGCCAACCCTTATGGTGCCATTTCCAAACTTCTGACCCAGAACATCCTGAGCATAAAAAAGTAGTGTTGTATTATACCACTAATTTGGAGTAGTTTGTTACACAAAAATAGATAATTATAATGTTCTAATCTAATTATAATGTTCCTCTAGTAGTATAGAATGAAATCTTAGTTTAGTTTAATAGAACCACAAAATAAAACAAAAACCAACAAACGAAAAGCCAGAACAGACTTTTTTTGTGTGATTTTTTTTCTCCTTAAAGACGTAGACTCATAGCCTATCAATACTTGCATGACTTTCCTCCCCCTGGAAGTGAGGTGCCACTGTAACAAAAACTTAAAAATAAGTAGCATTGGTTTGGAATTCCATGGTAGGTGGAGGCTGGAAGGGCCTTGCAGGAATGGTTAACAGAGGCTTGATAGACCTTGAGGAGGCTGTTGCAAGAGCTGGAAGGGAAATGAGGACAATGTTTGGAAGCTGGAGGAAAGGGGAGGCTTGTTTTGTAATGGTTGAAAGTTGGTCAGCACTGAGACCTGGGGTAATGTAGAGATCAAGAATATACTTGATAATACAACTAGGGAGAATTCCAGGCAGAGTGTTGGAATGGCCACTTGGCTTCCTTGTTACAGCTCTGATCAAATGTGTGTGGAGACAGATGAAGTAAAGACTAACCATTCAGATTTTGAATGGAATTTGGAGCAAACATAAAAGCTCCTGGACAGTCTTTCCACCCAGGAGAATGTTCTCAAACTAACAAAGAACCCCAGGAGAAAAATTAAATCCGGGCGCAGTCAGGAAAATGTGGTCTTAGGGTAAAGATAAAGCTAAGAATCTCTCCCCCCCCCCCAACTTTTTTTCCCCGGAAATACTTCAGAATGGTTTAAAATGATGCCTCATAGACATTTTGAAATAGACAAAAATCTCCTGAGGATATTAATGACACACTTCATAGGCCCTAAGAATCTTAGTGGTTCCGTCTCACAGTGGCCTCATAGGGAGCCCAGGGAGCCCAGGAGGGTTTATCTGGAACAGATATTTAGATACAGCTTCTGTCTAATGGAGTAGATTTTAAATTGATCATAAGAGACTCACCAAGTTTTTAAAGGATCTGATTGAAAGGGAAAGAGAAAACACAAAATGAAAAGAGTCCTTTGGACCACTTCCCCTCCCCCTCCCCCAAAGTTTATGGCAGGAGGCAGGTGAGAAACTACTCAGCTACAGAGAAGAGTGGCTTTAATGGATGAGAAAGATGGCTCAGAGGGAGCCATGAGCTTGGGAAGATCACTCCCCAAGAGGAGAATTGAGCCTTAGAAAGGGAACTGGCAATACATGCTCAGATGGATTGTAGAATTGCCAAAAACCAGTGACTGTTGTGTGCCTCTAGTTGTCTCCCTCTTTGAACAAGAGTGTCTATATTCGTTATCTCATGCCCGTTCCACCATTATGGTGTGTTGGGGGGCAAGAGTGCAGATAAACAATTGATAGGATTTCAGATCAAGAGAAACTGTAGCCAAGGCACTGAACTTGAAGAACGTCATTTGCATGTGGCCCTGATTTAGAAGATGATACTCTGAACCTTGAACCTGAGCCTGATGCTGTGATACGATGAAACTCTTAGGGGCCTTGGAAGGGTGCAAGTATGTTCCCAAGAACCAATATGTGATTGGTGGTTGGAGTAAGGACTGCATGGATTTTTAAAACATGGCTGCATATTCTTTGTAATTTCTCCCATCAAGAGGTGATATCTTTGTCCCCTCCTCTGACTTGCAATGGGCTTGTGACAACTTTGAAAAATAGAGTATAGTGGAAGTGATGGCTTCAGAGAGAGACCAGATCGTAAACATCCATGCAATTTCCTCCTTGTGCTGCTGGGAACATTTGCTCTTGGGGCATTCAGCTTCCATGTAAAACTTCCAACTGCCCTGGGATATCTGGCCATGCTGGGAAGAGCTCCATGTAGGTGCTCTTGGTCCTTCTACCATCCCAGCCTAGGTTCCAGACATGTGATTGAAAAAGCCAACATGGAGGGGACTCCTACTGTTCCAACTGTTCTAGCCTTACCTGTTCCAGACTCCTCTGGCTAGTGGAGTCATCCATGGTGAAAGCCCAAATATCATGGACCTGAGAGGAGCTTGCCCTCTGAGTCCTTTTCAGATTCTGGACTCATAGGATCTGTGAGCATTGTACAGTTGTTATTATTATTGTATGTCAATTGGTGTGGTTTATTATGTAGCAACAGATAACTGGAAAATGCTGTATCATTTAATTTCCTGCTCCTCATTTCCAAAACATGTCAGATGGTATAAGTACCCAAGAGTTTTACCTGGGGAGAAGTCTGGACCAAAGGGATTCCTTGTAAGAAGTTATGGCATAGCCCTTTGCTTAGCATATGGATGGATTGAAAGACTTGGCCATCTAGAGTTATTTGCCAAGTACCAAAGCAGAGTGGAGTCTCTCTGTTGTGGGGAAAGAACCGGAATGGCCCAATGCTGTCTTCCACTCCAGATTTAGTAGGATGCTGAGGAAGAGGAGTATGGGTCTTTGGGTGAATGGTGGCCTTTGCAGAAAATCCTTTGCTATGTGGGTGAGAGAGAGAGTTTGTGGTAGGAAGCATGGCACTAAGATTTTGTGGAGCATTAAGTGGTGTGGGACAAGGCTTTGATTCAGAACAGAAAGGAGTTCATGGAGACAGCAACCCAGATCTTCCTTATCAGGAATCTGGAACATTTGTATGACCCTTCACTTTGTATATCCTTAATGTTTTTTCCACTGTGGCTTCAATATCCTTCTTAAGTGTAATGACTTTTAGCACCACTGTTGGCTAAGCTTCTCACATGTGAAACTCTTCTTTTTTTGAATTCCTTGATACATGAAATGGGGGCATCTCAGCATATTAGAAGTGGAAACAAACAACTGTTCCTACAAGAGATCTCGGTGTGCTAGGCTTTTCCCTACTGGCGGAAGTTCTACTTTGTGAAATCCTTTGTGAAAAATATATTCTTTTTGCCCTTCAGAGCAGGAATTAGCCCTTGAGTTATCTGATGCGATAGTTTGTCTTTGAGCAGATATTTGATTTGACAAAGGCACATAGTGAGATTGGTGCTATTACATTGATTTGACCAATATTAACTGATAGTTACTCTGTGCCAAGCATTGTGCCAAGCTCTGCCTTAAAGAAGAAAGAAATGGTCTGAACTCTAGTTAAACTATTTTATGCATGATAGGAAAAATGCTATAAGCTTGGTTTGCTGTTTTTTAAAATCTTTTTTATTATTTTTAATTTTTAAATTTTATTTATTTATTTATTTATTTATTTATTTATTTATTTATGTTTATTTACTTTTGAGACAGAGAGAGTGAGAGCATGAGCAGGTAGGGGCAGAGAGAGGGAGATGCAGAATCCGAAGCAGGCTTCAGGCTCCAAGTTGTCAGCACAGAGTCCGATGTGGGGCCTGAACCCACGAATCGTGAGATCATGACCTGGGCCGAAGTTGGACGCTCAACCGACTGAGCCACCCAGACGTCCCAGTTTGCTCTTTTGTTTGTAATAATGACCTTTTATTTTTATTACTTAAAACATTTTTTTAATGTTTATTTTTGAGAGAGAGACAGAGAGAGAGAGAGAGAGAGCGAGCGAGCATGGGGGAAGAGCAGAGAGAGAGGGGAGACACAGAATCTAAAGCAGGCTCCAGGCTCTGAGCTGTCAGCGCAGAGTCCGATGTGGGGCCTGAACTCACGGACTGCGAGATCATGACCTGAGACAAAGTAGGAGGCTTAACCAACTGAACCACCCAGGTGCCCAATAATGCCCTTTTAAGGATTTGTGGTAAAGATCAATTGAAATCAAAGGAGAATACATAGAGTAAGATTTAGAAAACACTTCCACATTCCTTAACTCACCAGGAGAGGATGGTGTTTCATTCAGTCATTTACTAATTCAAGAAGCTTTTACTGTGTGCCTGCCTGGTATATATAGCATAGAGCAGAAGCTCAATCAACATTTGCTAATGTCAGATGACTGGGGCCATAGTTCCTTCCGTGGGATGAGTTCCCCTGGCCCCTACCCCAGCATGGAGGTAAGGCGAGTACAGGTGTTGAGTTGAAGATGTCCATTTAGGGAGGTTCTACTATTCTTAAGCCAGTGGGCGGGCCTCTGGGGATGAGAGTAACCAATGGTCCTCCCTGCTGTACCAGCCTTGTGGGTCCTCTGGTTGTCATTCTCTGGGGCCAGGACTGTGTAGACTTCCAGGAAAATGGAGATTGGCCAGATTCTCTTACTGAGCTGACCAATGGACCCATTCCCTACCAGCCCCAGATTCACCGGATTTAAGGGTAGTTGGTAGGAAAAGGGAGAAAAGAACAGAAAGTAGAGAAGATGGAGAGAAGGGGAACACAGGTTATTAAAGGAAGACGGAATGTGTGATTCAGAGAATCTAGATGTTGGGTAATGCCCTCTGCCCCTCAGAGATCTGGGTAAACTTACTCTGAACCCCAATGTGGTTGAAACCTTTCCTCTGGATATCTGAGAGCCCCACACCCTTATGTAGGCTTTGCTATGCTGTGAAATGTCCATGTCCAAAAACCCAGACTCTGCCTGGTGCACAGTTGCCAATGAAAAATTCTGCCAAACATCAATTCCTACACCTCCAGTGAAGGTGTTGGCCACATGGTGTGTCAGATTGCACTGAGGAATGTCACACAGTGCTGTGTGCTAATGCCCTGTGGCTTCCTGGCTGTGTGATCACCCTTCTCACTGGTGATCCTTCCAAAGCCCACACTCTGGCCTCATCAACCTCCTCTCTGCTCACCACCTCTGCATGGAGAAGTCAGGGGCCTAACCTAAATGCATCTCTTGTAGAAAACAGCCCTGCAGCTGCCTTCCCCTGACTCCTCTTGGAAATCTGGGATATCCAGTGGCCTCCATAACTGGGAGGAGTGAGGAGTCAAATCAAGTGAGATTCAGTGTCAGGGCGCAGTTCCATGCAGCAATAGCAACTCCTGTCTTTTCCCTTTAGTCCCTGGAGCCTAGTTTGCCCCCAGGAGACACAGAGGAACCCCACCTCTGTGGTTTTTTTGAGCACTTCCTCTGGGACCTGGCTCCAGGCAAAAAAGAAGTCAAGACATCTGACCAAGGAGATGGACACGTGTCTCAAGTGAATTAACAGTGCAGGCTCCAGAGAGCCGCATTTGGACGTGGCCAGACGAATCTCCAGATGGGGTCAGGAGGGCCTCACACTCATCAAGGCTTCAAGCTGAGAGTCCGATGTTGTTGCCACATGTTTCTACATGCGGTCCTTGAGTTCCTCTGACCAGACTGAAAGAGGGCGTTCGTCGTGTGATATTAAAACTGTGTCCCTTTATTGGATGACAATTTGTGAAATGTAAGCATTTAAAATATGTTATAGTTTTGTAGCTATGGTACAACATCCCTTTATTTTCAACATTCTGAGAGCTGCAAGCAAAACGAAAAACTAAACAGTTATGGTTTAGCCCTCTCTGGTCTCTGAAATACCCAGACAAGTGGCAATCTCTGTGTGTTCAGAAACTTAAGAGGAGCTTAAGAAGTCCTTGGGGCAAGTATTTGTTTTATGTTCTGCTCAGTGGCTGTGTCTGTGGCGGACGCACTAACGAAGACAAACCTGGTGTCTCTGAAATGAGGTTTGTAAGGATCATAGAGAAATCACAAAAGCTGAAATGGCAGGCTCTCTCTAAGTTGTGTTAGAAATTGCTGGAAGTACACGCTGAGTTGGGAGAATGTGGGGAGAAGGGATCAGCTCATGTTGCCAGGATCTGGCTCGGGAACTGAGAAATGATTACCCTTTAATGGTCATTCCACCCAGGCTGTCGTGTTCTTGCTGTCTTGGCGGATGGTCCCCTTGTTGCTGTAATTTCTGCTTTAAATGGCCACTCTGCAACCTTGTTTCTTTGTTCCCTCTCCAAGTTTTGCAAACTGCATGAACCCACCATTACATAACCAGTTATATACTTTGCCTTATAACTGCAAATAAAAAAAAATGCCTGATGGTAGAAGCAGGATAATAAGCGATCTGGCCCTTTCAATGTGACTACAAGAAGAATAAACAAAACCCTACAGTTTCCACATTGACAGAGTCACAGCTGTAATGAATACTGTGGAGCAGAGGCAGCCTGTGCTTCCCCATTATTAATGCTCCCCTGGAAAAGAAGGGCTTCCTATCCACAGTGTGTTGCTTTCTGTGATTCCAAGAGAGAAAAGTAGCAAAGGAAATCATGCCCACATTTCCTTAAAGGAGAGAATATCAAGGTTTTTACTAAAATTGTTCTTCCTACCTGGTATGTGTCTACTAGGACTTGAATGAACATATGGCACCCAAGCCCTCCCACAGGAGTTGGCATTGATGATGCTTCTTCCTTTGGAGCCGTGGCTGTGTCTAATTCTTCATGTCCTCCGTGCCTAGCACAGTACCTGGAGCTTGGGAAGCAGTCCCTCCATGTTTGTGCATTGGGTGAATGATTGAATGGAAGGAAGAAATGAATGGATGCCATTTAGCACTGAAGAAAGAATGGCCTCCTAAGAACTATCAGCTCTCTCCTTCCCCCAAAGGAGTCATTTCAGCTGAACAGTCACCAGATGCCCCTCGATCAAGTTTTTGTGCTTGTTGAGCAGATGTCGAGCTGTGACCAATGGTGTCAGTCAGCCTTCATGGGAGATAACAGCAAACAACGAGCGTTTGTAGTTCCTTCAAAGTGTATGATCAATTGGCTTCATTAGTCATGGGCATTTGAAGTTTACCCGGAACAATCTCAGAAGTTAATTTGTTTCTGTAGAACATTTGAGAATTGACTATGTGCCAGGCACTTTTCTGAGCATTTTTGTCACCATTGTCTATTTAATCTTTCTCCCCGTCTGATGAGGTATGATTTAATGTTACTCTCAGTTCTACACATGAGGCCGAGGGATTTGTCTCAGATGACAGGTGTTATAAATGGCTTCACTGAGGCTTGAACCAATACACTTATGGTATCTTGGAACTTCAGGCTGAGCGGGAAAGAGCTATTACATCGTGAAGACCACTAGGGCATTCCCGTGTATCCAAGATGGCAAGTGGTTAAAACAGAGAGAGATTTGTTGCACTGTCTGTGGTCCTGGGAGTCCTGAGGTTCTGGAGGGACTTCATTCAGTAGTAGTACTTAGTAAAGTATCAATCATCCTGAACCTTAGGAGATTAACCACTTGGTTAAAAAATGGAAATGCTTTAGTGAAGCAGATGACTGCAAGTGCAGGTTTGAGAGGACTTATCGAATAAATCATCCAACTGCAGGAAGAACATAATATAATATTAGGTCTGGAAGGGAGCAGGGAGATCAACCAGTTCAGTGGCTCCCAGATGCTTTGATTTCCCAGGCTAGTTAAAAAAGTATTTGGGGCTGATTGAGTTGATAACTTTTAGTTTTGTTAGTGAAGGTATTTTTTTTTTACATGTACTGTCACTGGCATTTCTTAAATGGAACGGTACTTTAACATTAAAAAGTTTAGAGAAGATAGAGATTAAGAGCAGAGAATAGTTTCTGTTAGTAAAAGAGAGTTGGCAACTTTCTGTTGGCATTTAAATAACTTTTTTATTAAGTTTACTTATGTATTTTGAGAGAGAGAGAGAGCACTTGCATGAGTGGGGGAGGGGGAGAGAGTGAAAGAGAGAGAAAGAGAGAGAGAGAGAGAGAGAGAGAGAGAATCCCAAGCAGGCTCCGCATTGTGAGTGCAGAGCCCGACGTGGGACTCCGTCCCACAACTGTGAGATCATGACCTGAGTCAAAATCAAGAGCTGGATGCTCAACAGACTGAGCCACCAAGTATCCCTCTATTGGCATTTTAAGAGAAATGCCGTTCTCTTCACCATTTCTTCAATTCTGAGGTGCTCGCAGTTATAAAGCACGCCATCAATTAATTTAAACACAACTGAGGATGTATCCCAATTTTAGAGATTTTAAAGCAAAATGAGTTTTGTTTTTCCTGCATCTGAAAAGAGACCAATGCTGTATTTCCTTAATTATTTGATATCACGGGACACGTATTTGTTTTCTTGATACAGGGGTGTGCTTTGGGGTGGGGGGAAGTCTATATCCAATGGTGCACTGGGAAAGTAGCTCTCAAATTTGGGTAGTTTGTTGAAATTCTGTTTTGCGAAGTTATCTTCACTCAGTTTGTAGTGTTCTGGGCAATCTGAACTAAACGTTAGAGAAGTAGCCCACTGTCTCTCTGTCCTTCCTTTGCAGGTGTGTGGAGAGATGGTGTCTGTGCAGGCCTCTGGGCCTGGAGGAAATGACTGTGGATGTAGGACTGTCCTCACAGGCCCTGCCGGCCTAGCATGACCCTATCAGAAATTTGCCTGAGAAGTGACTGACCGTGGAACCGTGGGCATTGGGAACCATAAATTCCCTCTAATCGCCTGGTATCAATACAAAAACCAGATTCAGAGAGACTCTGTGGATTAAGTTTACCCAGAAAATGGTTGACAGAATCTAGAATAGAAGCCAGGGTGTTAATCTGTCATCCTGGTTCTATACTTGGAAAATTGCCTTCCAGGCCCATGAGGCAACTTTCTATAAGTGTAGCTAGACACAGCCACACTTTCTACCCAGACAAATCCACAACCAAAAACGTACTCAAATGCCCCTGGGGCCCCGGCAGGTGAAGGACTTAGGTGACCAAATCATATGTGTCCATTGAAGTCACCACCTTCTCCTCAACTCTGGCCTATTGCTGTCGAGTGTAAATGTAGGCTCAGACCTTCTGATTGTGTTAGAGAACTAGAAAGTCTAGATTTTATTTGGTTGATTTTTTGTTTTCCCAAGGAAGATATGAGTCCTGGAAGCTTGACTGCCCTGATACTCCTATAAATGCACCTTGAGAACTTGTTTGGAGGTTCTAGCAGAAAAGTGTAGCTGTTTGTATACCTTTGGCCCCAAGAGCGTCCTCTTTTACTGGGAAGGTCATTCTCTTTGATGGAGCATGCAGCTTCTGGAGGGACATACATGGAACGGTGAGGGAGGAAGCGGGCACCCGTCTACATAGCCAGATCAGCTGAATCAGCCCCGGTGATCAGTGGGGTGACAGAGGTCCCAGCCAGATCACCCTCAGATCCATAAGTCTACATTTTGTTTATTTATTTATTTATTTAAAAATTTTTTTTAATGTTTATTTATTTTTGAGACAGAGAGAGACAGAGCATGAACGGGGGAGGGTCAGAGAGAGAGGGAGACACAGAATTGGAAGCAGTCTCCAGGCTCCGGGCTCCGGGCCATCAGCCCAGAGCCCGACGTGGGGCTCGAACTCACGGACCGTGAGATTGTGACCTGAGCTGAAGTTGGACGCTTAACCGACTGAGCCACCCAGGCGCCCCCATAAGTCTACATTTTAAATGGAATCGCTCACATTTTAAGTTTTGGTAATTCAAAAAATTAAAAAAAAAAAAAAGCTACCCCAAGTTAAACATGGTACAAGCCAAACAAAACATGTCCCTGGGCCACCTTTGGTAACTTGCTTCCAATTTGCAATCTCGTATAAAGAATCATTGACAGTTTTGGTTTTGACCTTTCTGAGGTTTGGCCTGAAGAAGTTTTTGTGCCTTGCATCATGATGACCCATATGATGGAATATTGTGATGCCATTATTGAAGAACCATCCGTAGTGATGGGAAAAGTTATGGTATAATTAGTGAATACAGCAGGATACAACATTTAAAAATTTTTTTTTTATTTTTTGAGGGGGCGGCGCAAGGGCATGAGTGGGGGAGGGGCAGAGAGAGAGGAAGACACAGAATCCAAGCAGGCTCCAGGCTCTGAGCTGTCTGCACAGAGCATGATACGGGGCTCCCGAGATCATGCCCCGAGCTGAACTCGGAAGCTTAACCGACTGAGCCACCCAGGCGCCACATTGAGATGCCATGATCCCCAGCTATACAGAAGTGTGCCTGAAAGACACATGATAAGCAGTGAGCAGATGGTGTATCTGGTTGAAGCTATCCCTTCTTCTTCTCCATACTTCTTTAAACTTGCCAAGTTGTCCTTTTAAAGCAAGTAATAAACAAAAATGCTCATTTATAGTTATACCACTCTTGGGAACGTGCCCTAAAGATTATTACATAAATTAGAAAGAGCTTTATGCACAAAGTTCCTCTGTTCTATTTAAAAGAGTGGGATATTGGTAAAGTGTTCAACAGTTGGGCAATGTTTGAGTAAAATGTGGACTATTTATACAATGGAATATTTTTCAATCCTTGTTTTTGAGGACATTACTAACCAATAAGACAAAGTGATGATCATAATATAAAATGGAAAAATAGGGGCACCTGGGTGGCTCTCGGTTAAACATCCAACTTCGGCTCAGGTCATGATCTCACAACTAGTGGGTTCAAGCTTCGTGTCGGGCTCTGTGCTGACAGCTGGGAGCCTGGAGCCTGCTTCTGATTCTGTGTCTCCCTCTCTCTCTGCCCCTCCCCTGCTCACGCTCTGTCTCTCTCTCTCTCTCAAAAATAAATTTTAAAAAAATTAAAAAATAAAATGAAAAAATTGAACGTATTATTGCATAAGCACTTGGATTAAACTTAATCTTAAAAATACCTCATGTGTAGGAAAAAGGCTGAAGAAAATTGCCAAAGTATAAGCTAATAGTTCTTTTGGTTGGCTAATAGGTTATGGGCAACTTTTTCCCCCTATTTTTACTTTTTTTTTTTTTTGTCTTTTCCAGATTTTCCATAGTAAGTTTGCAATACCCCTCCTTTCTTAAGGCTGTTATTAACTTACCTTAGATATGTATTAGTATTTATACAAAAGGCCCTCCTTTAAGTACAGTTATTTTTTCCCCTAATTCAGTGATATGGTTTATTCCTTAGAAATATACTTCCTATTCTTCTTACCTTTTTTTGCTTGGCTAATGGGAAGCTCAGAAATTAAGGCAACTGTATTAGCCTTGTTTTTTGATTATTTTTCCCCTCCTCTCTTACAATTTTAAAATACGTGTCTAAGGTTCTTATTTTTCTAGTTACTATTTTAGAACTGTTTTATTTGAAACTACCTCAAATTCTCTTGGGTACTAGGTAGAGTGCCTGTTAACAAAGAATAATTTTACAATCTTTTCTGCACAACTTTAGAGCAATAGGGAAGTGTTAAATAACACTCTGGATGTCTCTACACATATACATATACGTGTGTGTATATATATATATATATATATATATTTGAATAACACTCTGAATATATATATATATTTAAATAACACTCTGTCTCTACACATATACATATACGTGTGTGTGTATATATATATATATATATATATATATTTGAATATTTATGAATACTTGACAATCAAAAAGTGTTGATTGTTTTTGTTTTTACTACTTTTCTTACTTCTTTTTGATAGTTTGGACCCTTATACATCACAGAAGGTATTAATGAAAGTCCTTAAACTGTTTTCAATATTTAGAGGAAATTTGCCAATATTTAGAGAAATAGCCTATGAAATCTGTGGATAAATATGCGAACTAAAAATTTTCTTTGCTTTTGTCTGAAATTATAGCAACTCAGTGTGGTAACCCTTTATCTCATGCTGATTAGATTGTTTAATTTGCAGTTAGACATGTCTTTGATGCAGAAAAAAACCAGAAAATAAATTGTTAATTAATCATTTCAGTATGTTTGGAAGTCCAAACTTTCAAAGCCCAGTGTTATTGGAGGAAAAAAATGGAAGGAGCTTGTTGTTGTGAAGATGTTTGGGCACGTGGGTATTTGCTCTGCCTCTGGTCATCTGGGGGCACCAGGTGATATCACAGAATGGATCCTTCCTCGGTGGCTCCCGCTGAAGGGGCTTCGATTTTCAGTGTATATTGAAATAATTTTTCTTTTCAATGCAGCAGCAGTTTCGTACCTTAATACAATGGAGCTCCCTACTTCTGTGATTTATTATTCTGCCTTTCTGCTGTTTGCTTAGTCCTCAGAATGGCCACTGGTGATGGATCTATTAACACACTATGCCAATAAATCCCATCCATTAACCTGGAGGCCCTGGGGGGAAAGTATGATAGTGGCCACATGCATTGGCCATTGGCTAAGAGGCTGGATTGGCCACTGGTCTCCCACTTTGGATAGAATAACTGTTATTGGACTGAAGAGCTCCTTCCTCATGCTAGGTATCTCTCTAACAGGAAGGGGCTGGGAGTGGTTTGTTGAGAGCGCTTCGAGATCAAGTTTGGTTTACGTGCTGCCATAAGAAGCTAATCCAAGATGGTAACAAGACTGTAGATTCTGCCATAATGTTGACACAGATGCTACCAGAGCTTTTCCAAGTCCAAAATTGAAAATCATTGTTGAGAAGAGACGAAGGAACCTCCTTTCTCATGTTCTTCTGATGGTGCCATTCACAACCTGGTCTTTCACCAAGATGCTGCCTGCAGGGAGCTCACAGTCAGTTTTTGTTCTCAGAAGTTAAGAGGGAATATTGGCAGTAAGAGTGTTACCAAACTATTCCGTTTTGAGCGGGCAGACGTATAGAAAGAGAGGGCCGCTGCGCCCGTGTACATAATTAATTGAAGATCCACAGATCTCCACTTTCAACCCTTTCTTCCGTCCTCTAGGGGAGGAAAGCAAAGGGAAAGGCAGTAAGTATGTGTCCAGCCGGTCTCCTGGAGAGCACATGACAGAAACCCACCTGAAACGAGATTAGGAGAGAGGCGAAGAGGACTAACCTGCTCATGTAACCCAAACTGCAAGAGAACAGACGCAGAGTGGCCGGAACAAACAGAGCTCTCCAGCTCTTCTTTCTGCTTCTCTCCAGAAGTCAGTTCCATTCTGGTCCACAGCACCCTAGTTCCTTCCACAAGGCTGCTGGAACAACGGCTGCTACTGGACCTTGGCCCCAAACGTTTCCAGCTTCAGGAATAGGGTAGGTCATTTACAAGTTTAGTGCAATGATTCTTTCCATCTGTATACACAAGGCCTTTTCCAATATGCTTTTGCAGTCCCTTTCATTAAGAGGTGGCATATATTTCCCTTCGTCTGAAATTGGGGCTAGCCCTGTGACTTACTTTGACCAAAATGCAGTAGAAGTAAAGTTGTTTGATGTCCAGCCTTTGGCATCAAGAGGGCTTAAGCTTCCAGTTTTGAACGGCTACTGCCGTGCAAGGAAACCCAGGATGGACTTACATGGAGACAGAGGCCCAGACGGCTGCCAAGGCCAAGTTATCATGGACCCTCCAGCCCCACTCAAGCTATCAACTGACATCAGCAACATGAGCGAATGTGTATGAGATCAGCACAAGAACCACCGAGGTAATCCACAGAATAGTGAAAGCAATGTCATTGCTATATCAAATCACTAAGTTTTGGTGAGACTTCTTATGCAGTAATAGGTAACGGATACAGACAAAATGCCTATATTTAGACTAAAGAGACACGATTATCTTTCAATATGTCAGGTCCTACTGGACCACATGTCAGAGTGAGAGACAAAGAAAAGCAATTTCTCCAAAAGAAGGGTAATGCTAATCCAAACGCAGAGCCCAACGTGGGGCTCAGTCTCACAACTGTGAGATCATGGCCTAAGCTGAAATCAAGAGTTGGACACTTGACTGACTGAGCCACCCAGACACCCCAAGGGGACAGGATTTTTAATGTAATTCATAAATTGTAAGGCAGTCTCTCCTTTTCCAAAGTGAACAGTAATATGACTTTCAGAAATCCTTTTGGTAACAGGCTATATACATTGACAAACTGTAGACAATTGTCCTAATGTTGGACTTGAAACATGGAGAAAAGTGTGTCTACATTTTGTCAAGAGGATATAGCAGTTGAGAAAGGCCCAGCCATTTCCTACCTTAAGGCAAAATAGAGAGGGATATTTATAGGTGCTTGGATAAATAGCTAGAGTCATCTGAAATGGTCTTAATGCTGGATAAATGTCATATTTTTAACATGACTATTTGGGGGCAAATAAAACTTCTCTATCTTCTGTGGTATAAGCGCATAACAGGTTTTTATGGGGAGGGTAGCTTGTGCCCAATTAGGTTCGCACCTAATTGTTGAGACTATCTCTTGAAATTGTGCTGAACCCAACTGCATTAATCCAAAGTTAATGAACTATCACACGTCCTGGAGCAAGATGAGCCTCTAGCTCACTTTTCACAGAATAGCTCTAATGAACACAATTATCCCAACATCATTGTCTATAGCACTGCATTTCACTAGTAAAAGTGCTGGTTTCAGTAACAAATTATATGGTCACCCTGTCTAAAACCTCATGGTCTATCACCTTTTAAAATGTTTTAAATATTTACTTTTAATGGAACAAATTATTATCATATTCACATTCTCAGCTCTTAGAGGTGGGAAAATGTTTGTCGTGATGAAGTGGGATTTGTCCTTTTATGACACAAAAGAAATATGTCAGCCATTGTGTTTCCCTCTTTGCCTTGGCTGCCAGGAAGCTCGGAGCTAATTTGGAGCTCAATTGCAAGATGTTCCATACCCTAGGATTTTTAAAGCAATTATTCCTTTACTTGCCATTATTACTTAGTTCTTGTTTTAATTTTTATTGTATTTGAGGTTTTTTTCTAAATGGAGGTTTTCAAACCGGTTTTAGAAATAAGTAGAATATATAAATAGAAAAGGTCATGAATGTTTTATTCTTGGCATTGAAAGTCTTATGTAAATTAATATTAATACTCAGGCCTGGATTGACTCAGTATAAGGAATCCCATACAGATATCTAGAACTCCTTCTTCTACGTGGTCACACATGATGTGTGATGGTTTGCTCTGGAGCTGTGGTGAACTGAAGCACTTGGTCCTAATCCTTTACCCTTTCCTGGATTCATGACTTTTGCCAGGTAACTGTGCTGTGTCCCAAACTGGGTGGAGGCTAATTGTCTTGGCTCAGTCCTGACTCCAGTTTGGGCTGTTCCAGTCTCTCTGTGGGAATTGACAAAACCAGACAGTAAGAGCTGCAAGCATGGGGGTCCAAGCATGAGAACCTTGGCCAGGGTTAGCAGGGAGGGAGGGCTTTCTCCTCCCTCGAAGAACCACAGCAGCCCGTGTGGGGAATGTCTACCCCAGCGAGGAATTTTAGAGGCCCTGGACCAGCACAGGACTGCATGGGTCTGGTTTCCAACAGCGACACCCTGTGGCAAGAAGAAGTTATAACAACGGTGGCTCGTTGCTGTTTAGAAACTCTAGAGAGATCATCTTTGAATTGTGTAAACCCAAAGCGGGTATGATTTGCAGGAGGAAGACACACATACTGCATCTCCTGCTGATAAAACAGGTGGGAGACCAAATTATGAATTGTAAAACCGGGGGGGCGCCTGGGTGGTGCAGTCGGTTAAGCGTCCGACTTCAGCCAGGTCACGATCTCGCGGTCCGTGAGTTCGAGCCCCGCGTCAGGCTCTGGGCTGATGGCTCGGAGCCTGGAGCCTGTTTCCGATTCTGTGTCTCCCTCTCTCTCTGCCCCTCCCCCGTTCATGCTCTGTCTCTCTCTGTCCCCAAAACAAACAAACAAACAAAAAAACAACAACAACAAAAAAAAACACGTTGAATTGTAAAACCGGGAGATGTGTGACCACATCTGCCTGTTTGGGAAACAATCCATTGTGGTTTTCCCATCACCCTCAATGTGTATGGGATGGGGGGGGGGGGGCAAGGCGGGGATGAGGAAGAAAGTATGGACCCCAGTGTGTGATGTGGCTTGGGGATGAGGTGGGGTTAATACGGAAGTGCTTTGGGGAGGAGGTGACCCCATATTCTGGGTGAAGGCCTGTTAAATTCGCAGGGAGTGTAGTCTAGACCCAGGTAGCATTTTTTTTTTTTTTTTTTTTTTGGAGTCTGGGCCTGCTGTGCTGATTTGCACCCTGAGTGGCAGAGACAGGAGCTGCCTAATGAGACATGAGATGAATGTAACGCAAAGGGGGAGCCGGTGACAAGTCTGTCACGTGGGAGGCTTTGAAAGGTGAAGTGAAGCCTTATAAACTTGCAAACCCCAATCTCAGGCCAGAAGCATTGTGTTACAGAGCCATTTTACGCAGATGCCTTTTGTGATTTTTTTAAAAAAACGAAACAGAGATATCCCCTAGAGGGCATTTCAGACTCTTGCTTCTTGTTTCACTTGCCAGAAAATAGAGATACAGAGGAAAAATTCCCTGGGAGGAAAATATAATTTGTGGGGGGTGGGGAGGTGTTCCTTGTTTATTTGCTTCATTTAAGGTTCAGTAAAACCAGGATTGACCCAGCTCTTCCCTGCCCTCCAGCAAATTTGCTTTCCTCCTTTGGCTGCATCAATTTCCCTTTATTTTTATTTTTTTGGAGCTGGAGGAAGCACTAGCCTTCCTTTGTTTTGCTGTCTTATACTTTGCACTGACTTCAATCACTTGCTCGGCAGAACACTTATTTTACCTCAGTTCTTCTCTGAGTTGAGCATCCTTTTTTCCCCTTTTAATAGCATCTCAAAGCCCTTCTGAATTTATCTACTCAGACATAAACTGAATTGAACATGGAAAAAGCCATTCTTCAGTAATCTGTGAAGAATAGCAGACATTTATGCCCAATATCTAGTTTCTTAAAGAAACATTTCTCTGTAGTTTGAACTCAAATATCAATTCCAAGCCACTTGAAAAGCATTCGGGCCATGCAGTCATTAATGAAGAAACAAATTGGCATGCAAAGAAAATGCTGGAGCCGGCCCGAAAGCACACGCTGTTCCAAGTTTGCCCTTAGTGCTGGACAAACTAGTAGCAACAAATGTAGCTTTTGTGCAGTGTCAGTTTTGTTAAGCATGGCAAAGAGACTCCCAGTAGGGGTTAATTTCAATCCCTGCCCTGCTATTTACTAGCCGAGTGACCTAGGGCAAATTCTTTAGCCTTCCTTGTGCCTGATACATAACCCGGAGCTACTAACTGTGGCTCACATTTATGGGGCACTTTACCGAGTGTCAGACTCTGCTTCAAGCTCTTTATATTTATTAACTTAATAATTCTACCAACAATACTTGAGGTGGGTGTTATTGTGTCCACTCCCATTTTATCAAAGGGAAAACCAAGGCACAAAGAAGCTCACTGACTTACCTGATGTCGCAGAGCTGGAAAGTAGTGGGGCCACGATCTGAGGCTAGGAGGTCTGACCCCAGGGCCACCATACTGCTTTGTGATAATTGTAATAATAACACTCCTCACTGGGTTGTTGAGAAGATGAAAGGAGTCTTGAGTTTGTAAAGCATATACGACGGTGCCTGGCACAGGATGAGTTCAGTGAATGTTCACGGGTGTTATTAAAGCTAGAGCATTCAAACTCCTAGAAGATCAGCAGTTGCCTAAGTTTGAACTTGAACTTTTGAACTTGAGATTCAGTTCAAATGGTTCTAGTTATGCCAGTGATTTCTATCATTTTGGAAAGAAATTCTGGAACAAGGCCAGAGTTGCCTACTATAATCTCAACACCAAGGTAACTGGTATAAATGAGAATAGTATGATTATCAAGAAATTAGCTAGTGAGTGATGGCCAGTTTCTGGTCCACTTAGTGACTTTGAGAAAATGGACTTGAAGGTACTGTCCCCGACCTTTGACCTGCCCATCCCTCTTTGTTTACCTTGTCTTGATGCCCTCCCTTCTTTATTCTTGGAGTCAACTTCATGTGGATAGAGTTCTGGGAATCACATTTTATTTCATTTTGTCCTCTGGTGCTCTAATTTCAGTGAAGCACTGAGACCCCAAACGAGAGAGAGAGAGAGAGAGAGAGAGAGAGAGAGAGAGAATCATCTGTTTTTATTAACATAGTCAAATCATATGTAAATGAATTTGCCAAAGAGCTGTTTAATTAGGACAGGTTTACTCCCCCTACCTTTAGGTGATTCCCAGATGGAAGAAAACCCCAGAAATGTGTCACTCCTTTAGCAAAAGCCCCAAATGTCAAATTTTAGAAGGTGTTCATTTTGGAATGAAAATGGTAACCTGGATCTGGCCTTATTCCCCATGGGTGAGATTTTGTGAAAGCGATAGAAGGCTAGATATGAAGGGGCCTCTGGAGTCAATTTTGTTGGCCGAAGTTGGCAGAAATGGAAACTAAGGCCTGTGTCTTCTGAGAAGATTCCTGAGTAAAGTTGTTCTCTGGCCTTATTAGTCTCAAGGAAATGATCAAAAGTTTAGTAATTTATGACTTGATGCAATTTACCGCCTTCGTTTTCTGTGTGTCTCCGTGTGTTTGTGGGTATTTCAGCTATGGGCATTGCATGAATTTGCTATTTACTGAACTTGTACCTAACATGTTATTGCAGAGGCCCTATTAGGACACTGGGACACTGGGGCCTGCCAGCGCTCCTGGCCCTCACTTCCTCTGAGTATTGTTCCTCTCACCTTCCACCCCCCATCATTCTGCCATCGAATCGGCATCATCCCCACAGGACTTGTCATCTTCTTAGCTGGCTGCATCTAAGTTTATTGATCCATTGGTGGACATGACCCAAGTTGGGCCAATAAGGTATTTCCTTGTGATTTTTGGTGTTAAGACCAGAAGGATCAACGAAGCAGTGTTTCTGGTAGTTCAAATTATATGGTAGAAAGTCTGGATGCTGTTGGCTGCCACGTGTTCCATCACGTGAAAGGAGCTGGTCTGGTCTGAGGGACAGAGCAAGTTGACACAGAGAGAAGCAGAATAGACAGGTGTCATGAGGAGTCTGAAACCAACTTTGGACTGCTGTAGGTCCTGGCTGCATCCCTGTCCTTCCCTCTCCTAGTTCACTCTGTCCTTGGACCCCCTGAGGCCACCAATCCCCTTTTCTGCTAATTAAATTGAATTGATGTCACTTGTAACCAAAATAATCATAATATACTCAGGGAAATAGGACGAGTGTCTTTCCATCCCAGGTACCCCAACTAGGCCTGATCTGGAGGAGAAAGATTGAGAGGACAGGAAAAATCTTCCAAAAGGAATGGTTCTGAATACTGTAGAAGAGATGTTCATGCAGCTCAGCACGGAAAGTATCCTAACACTTGCTCAAATGGGTGAGTGATAGACCCACAAGCCCCATTGGTACAGAGCAGAGGACCTTCATTCAAAGGCATCTCAGAGGCACTGATGGCTCTGAAGGTGTGGGTGCAGTTCTTTACAACAAATCTTTATTTCTTCTTATAAAGTCCCAAGGGAGACCCTCCAGGTGTTCACGGGAGTTGTCCATACTGGATGCACCGTCACCTGTCATTTTCAATCACTCTCTGGATGTCTGCATAAGGTCAACTGCATGAGAGTGCATTCATTCCAAAATATTGTGGCTGAATAAGGCTAGTGGGTGTCTGAAAAAGTGCTACAACCTAGCTCTGTACCACGTAAAAACTGATTTTAAGACCAACATACTCATGTGCAGGTCTTCAAGACCTATATAGCTAGGTCTGACAATTGTGGTATTTATGATTTTTTCCTCTGAAGCAGCTTCACTGCAACTCTCTCACTGAATTCTCCTCTCTACCCAAGCTGGCTATGGACACCTTCTCATTATTTCAGTTCCTGACTTTGGATGCATATGAATCTAGGAAATAAGAGAGGAGCCTCTGATCTTGGTCAGTTCATTGTTGATTTCCTTAATGCCCCAGCTTGCCTGGTTCCTTGAGCATGAAGCTTTCCACTTCCAGGCCAGGCCAAGGGCACAGGAAGCCGTGCTAATGCTGACTGCTTAGGCACCTGACAGCAATGTCCTTGGACAGGTCACACAACCATCCCCCTCAGAGGGCTTACCAAGCCCACTGGGGAGCAGCATGAGGGGCCCTGCTGCTCTTGGGACCCCTGTCCTCTGCCCACTTCTTAGTCTGGAAAAAACATTGTCTCTTCCCCTTCATGCACCCACCTTCTTCAGTGGATTTTTACAAAAGATAGGAATACCTGACTCCCAGCATCTTACACCCTTTTCCCAAGTTGGGGGGGGGGGGGACAAAGTCTTCTAGAAAAACTGGAAAAGAACTAAAGGACAGGCTTGAAAAGTAGGGTAGGGGATATCAGGGGGACAAACAGTAATTCATGTCTTAAATAAACTTTTCAACCATACATGTTTGTCACATAAATGAGTGTCTGAGAGATAGCATGTCAACTCTAAATTAAAAGCTACTGAGTGTTAGAATTTAGTAAGTTGATATGTTACTTGGTGAGTTACTTGTGGATCAGTGTGGTGTTAACAAGGTTTGCTTTTAAGCTTTCTTTTTTTTTAATATATGAAATTTATTGTCAAATTGGTTTCCATACAACACCCAGTGCTCATCCCAAAAGATGCCCTCTTCAATGCCCATCACCTACACTTCCCTCCCTCCCACGCCCCCCATCAACCCTCAGTTTGTTCTCAGTTTTTAAGAGTCTCTTATGCTTTGGCTCTCTCCCACTCTAACCTCATTTTTTTTTCCTTCCCCTCCCCCATGGGTTTCTGTTAAGTGTCTCAGGATCCACCTAAGAGTGAAAGCATATGGTATCTGTCTTTCTCTGTATGGCTTATTTCACTTAGCATCACACTCTCCAGTTCCATCCACGTTGCCACAAAGGGCCATATTTCATTCTTTCTCATTGCCACGTAGTACTCCATTGTGTATATAAACCACAATTTCTTTATCCATTCATCAGTTGATGGACATTTAGGCTTTTTCCACAATTTGGTCAAGCTTTCTTGAGGTAGGTCCTGAGCAGCCTTTAGGGTAATTTAACCTCACTACTAAGGTGTAATAAAGGATGTCTGGTCTGTGCCGTCACACTTAATGGTTAAAGGCTGAATACATCCTCTCTGAATTTGGGAGTTAAAAGAGTGTCCCCTCTATCCATATCTATTCAGCATCATTCTAGAGGTCCTAGTCAATAACACACATCAAGGCAAAAGACTGAAGTCCTACATATTGGACAGGAAAAAGTAAAACTGCTTTTTCCTTCCAAGATTGTCAGTGTAGAAAATGCAGTTTGCCACCCCCCACCCCTGGGAAAAAAATAAATAAATAAACAAACAAATAAATAAGAAGCACTATTAGAACCAGTGAGTTTAGCAAGGTCACAAAATCAGCATATAAAATCAACTATATATATATATTCTAACAATGAATGACTGGGTATTGCAATTTAAAAAACAGCAACATTTGCAAATCGTCAAAAACATGAGATACGTAGAGAAAAAATTTGTAACAATGTGTAAAAGTTGTTTGCTGACAAGTATAAACTATTACTGACAAAAATTAAAGGTGACCTAAAAAAATAGAGAGATACCCCATATTTGTGTGCTGGAAATGTCAATGTTGTTAAGATGTCATCCTTACTAAATTGATACACAGATTTGACATAATCACAATCCAAATATCAGCAGAATTTTTTTCTATGTAGAAATTTAACAGGCTGATTCTGAAATAAATGGAAACTCAAAGGACTTAGAATACAGAACATAATTTTTAAAATCAACAAAGTTGCAAGATGTCTATTACCTGTAAGACTTATGTAAAGCTACCGTAATGAGGTTAGTGTGGAATTAACAGATAGGTAGACATACAGATCATGGAACAGAGAGGAGAATCCAGTTATTGACCCCCAATAATAAATCAAAAGTGCCAAGGTTTATTCAGTAAGAGAAATAACAGTCTCTCAACAAATCGTGTTGAAATAATTGGATATTCATATGGAAAAAAAGAGCATTAACCCTTATCTCACATCATATACAAAGTTGAGTACAAACTCTATTATAAATCTAGTAGTAAAAGCTAAAAATCAGAACATTTCAATTTTTTTAAGGTTTATTTTTGAGAGAGAGGAAGAGAGAGAGAGAGAGAGACAGAGAGACAGAGAGACAGAGAGAGACAGAGGTCGTGACTGGGAGAGGGGCAGAGAGAGAGGGAGACACAGAATCCGAAGCAGGCTCCAGACTCTGAGCTGTCAGCACAGAGCCCGACGTGGAGCTTGAACCCGAGAGCTGTGAGATCATGATCCGAGCAGAAGTTGGACACGCAACCAACTGAGCCACCCAGGCACCCCTAAAAATCAGATTTAAGAAGAAAATCTTTATTGCTTTGGATTAGGCAAAGATTTCTTACATATGATATGAGAACCAAGGGTACAATGATAAATTTTATTTCATCAAAACTAAAAGCTCATGATTTTTGAGAAAATTGTTTATAAAATGAAAATCCAAGTCACAGACTGGGAGAAAGTATTTACAAAACGTCTAAGGAAGTGCTTGTACACAGAATATATAAAGAACTTTTCCAACTCACTAATAAAAAGAAAAACATCTCTATCACAATGGGAAAAATATTTGAAGAGACTTTTCCTGCAAAGAGTATATATGAATGTCCAATAAGCAGGTGGGAAGATACTCAACACCATTAGTCATTGAAGAGAAAGGCAAGTTATATCCTTGCTGAAGTACTTGTACGCAGTCACCAGGAAGGCTACAATTTAAAAAGACTGACAATACAAAATGTTGGCTGTAATTTGGAACAAATGAACTTCCATATATTGCTGGTGCTTTTACAAAATGGTACAGCCACCTTGGGAAAGAGTTTGGTAGTTTTTTATACAGTTAAACATACCCATTTATCATATGGTCTGACAATCCCATGCCTATGTATTTACCCAAGAAATAACAACGCATGTTCACACAAAAACTCAGATGCTCATAGCAGCCTTGTTCATAATCACAAAAATCTAGAAAAACAACATATCCATCAATAGGTGAACAGACATATAGACTGTGGTATATCCAGCATAGTAAAATAATATTTAGCTTTAAAGTAGAACAAACTATTTATGTATTCAACAACAGAAATGTTTTGTAGACGTATAATTCTAAGTGAAAAAATCCAGACAAAAATACTACATGTTTCATGATTATGTGAATGTCTATAAAAGGCAAAGCTATGGCAATAAAAAGCCGATGAGTGGTTACCTAGGGCCATGGGTTGACAGAGAGAATTGGCTGTAGATGGTTATGAAAGTTTCTTGTGGTGAAGGAATTGTTTTTGAACTCGATCATGGTGCTCGTTTCCAACTCTAGTCAACTGTCAAAACTATACATTTATAATTGTGAATTTTAAGTAAAATACTTCAGCAAAGCCGATTAACAATAATCACTGAAGTTGCCTAAGTGCTGTCTGGCTTGCGTCCTCTCTTCGCAGTATTATCTCTTGGCCCTTCCTCATCTCAGTTCCTTTAAAGAAATGTTATAGTTTTGTTCCAAGTCTCAGGCTTACATTCATGGAGGCCTCATAGAACGAGTTATTTAAGAGCATATGATTCTGGAGAAAGGGGGGCGAAGAGGGGGTTGGGAACTGTGAGAACAAAGCCTGGAGTGAATTTAAGAATATTCTCATACATATTTTGAAAAGTTTATTTATTTTGAGAGAGAGAGAAAGTGGGGAAGGAGCAGAGAGAGAGAGAGAGAGAGAGAGAATCCCAAGCAGGCTGTCTGCACCACCAATGCTGCAGAGCCCGATGCGGGGCTCAAACTCACGAATGGTGAGACCATGACCTGAACTGAAGTCCGACACTCAACCGACTGAGCCACCCAGGCGCCCCTCATACATTTTTTAATGTGTGTTAAAATCAAATGATAGTAACTTTACACTACAGAGCATATCAACGAAATTTTACGTACCCTGAATGGATAATTACTTTCTCTTTTTTATCACTTGCTTATTAGGAATGTTTCAAAATTTTCTTCTCTTACAATTTTGACAAGATATTTATATATTTATTTTGCTCTGTGACAGAAACATCCATGTGATGCAATTTTTAGGAGTCTGGTTCTCCCTGTGAAAGCCCAATGCTTTTGGTTTTTATGATTTGGGCTCACTAATTCCTACCTGTGAGAAGCTCCTCCTGGGGTTCACCAAGGGTCCATGAAGGACTGAGTGATGTGGATTCTTGAGACAAAAAATTTTGGTTATTTGTCTTGGCTATATTTTTTAGTTGTTCCCTAAACTCAAGGTTGTCTTACCTTAGTTTATCCCATTCATTTATTCACCCATCCATTCATTCTTCCAAAAAATTTCAAGTGCCTCTCATATGTGAGGCATTGAGCTAGGAGTATCATGGAGACCGAACCAATGAGGACCCTAACTTCATGGAGGTCACGTTGTGAGAGGGAAAGGAGACCTTAAACAGCTCCTTTTGCAATTTATGAAATGTGGCAAGAAGAACAAAACAGAAGCACAAGGTGATGTGAGATCACACCACAAGAAGCAGATCAAGTCTGGGGGTGCCACGGGAGTCAGAGACGGGACATGGGAGTTGGGATACAAAATGGAAGAAAGGACATTTAGGAGGATTCCAGGCAGAAGGAACAGAGTGTTCAAGGGCCTGGAGGCTGGTGGGAACCTGGGAGATGGGAAAGGCTGAGAGAAGGCTAGTGGAGGGGAGCTGACAGCTGGGGGGAGGGGCGGCAGGGGCTGTATTGCGTGGTCCAGCCTCGTAGACTGCATCACGGCACCCTGCTTTTGCACCAAAGCAGCAGAAGTCCTTGAAGGATTTTATTCTGGAGCGGTTGTGGGTTCACGTTTGCCCTTTAGAGATATACATTGTTTACTATTTGGGAAAAAGACCAGAGAGAGGAACGGATGGAAACAGGGAGCTAGTCATTAGGCAGTTCACTTAATCAACCAAACCTCAGTATTTTGTTTGCTCGTTGGTTTTATTTTCAGAGTGAAAATGCATCTGGTACGCTATTCATCTGCTCAGACTCCCTTGCAGATAAGGGTGGCATGTGACCCAGACCTGACCAACAAGACATATGCTGAAATCTGCTGAGGATTTCTGGTCAGGTTTTGGCTCTCCCGGGGTGGACGCCACCTGTTCCTTCTTTCTGCATGGAATGTGGACCCAGGACTTTGAGAGTACTTGGGCCGTTGATGACTTTGTAGATGCTGTCCCCGCTACATAGCTAACCTCTAGAGTCTCTGGTGACGGAGAAATAGAGACTCTTGTTTGGTTAAGCCCCACCGTTGGGTCTGTGTGGCAAGCAGCCCAATGTAGGTTAAGTGTAAGGTAAAGTAGTTTAGGTGAGACAAACTGGTAGCTCAGAGCCAGCAGTGTGCAGCCATAGAAATGGGGAGAAGCAGAGACACTCGAGAGGCAGAATTCCTGGGACAGCTGCACGGGAAGAGCTTTGCCAGGCACCTTCCCTCAGAGAGACCGCTGATTGACGGCCTGGCCTCACTCTCCCCACCCTGGTTCATTTCTCTCCGGGCCTGATTGCCCAAACCTCCACATCTGCTGCACTTCATTGGCTTTGGCTTTCCCCAGACCCAAAGTCCCTCTTTTTCTAAATATTGCCATAGTGGATCAGTATCTAAATAGCTCCACAGTGGTAAATATTTGGGGGGTCAGACAGGCTCAGGTTCGAATCACTTTCATGTTACTCACATAGTAGGTGAATAACTTTGGACACATCTCATAACCTCTGAGATATTGGTTTCTCCTTGTAGAAAGGAGCTCAGGGTACTTAACTTGCAGGGTTATATGCACTGAAGGAGATGGTGACATTTGTTGCGATGCCCAGGCACACCCAGATTTATTAAATCACGTTCTCTGGTGGTGGGATCCAGGCATCGGTATTTTGTGTGTGTGTGTGTGTGTGTGTTTTAATGTTTATTTTTGAGAGAAAAAGCACAAGTAGGGGAGGGGCAGAGAGAGAGAGGGACAGAGGATCTGAAGGGGCTCTGTGCAGACAGCAAGTCTGAAGTGGGGCTCAAACCCACGAACCGTGAGATCATGACGTGAACTGAAGTCAGATGCTCAACCTACTCAGCCACCCAGGTGTCCCTGGGCGTTGGTGTTCTTGCCCCCAGGTAATTCCCACGTGCAGCCCGGATTGAGACCAACTAATTGATGGGGGTTTACTCCATGACAGATTGTGTTAAGCATTATTATACATATTATTATTACTCATTAAATCTTTTTAGAGAGAGAGTGAGCAAGCAAAAGCAGGGGCAGAGAGAGGGTGGGAGAGAGAGTGCAGAGCCCGATGTGGGGCTTGAACCCGTGAACTGAGAGATCATGACCTGAGCCAAAACCAAGAGCTGGATGCTTCACCGACTGAACTACCCAGGCACCCCAAGAGAGAGAAAATCTTAAAATTTTTTTTTAATGTTTTATTTTTGAGAGAGAGAGACAGAATGTGAGCAGGGGAGGGGCAAAGAGAGGGAGACCCAGAATCTGAAGCAGGCTCCAAGCTCTGAGCTGTCAGCATAGAGCCTGACATAGAACTCAAACTCATGGACTGTGAGATCATGACCTGAGCTGAAGTTGGATGGTCTACTGACTGAGCTCCCCGGGAATTGAAAGAGAGAGAGAGAGAGAGAGAGAGAGAGAGAGAGAGAGAATCTTAAGCAGCCTCGATGCTCATCATGGGGCCTGATGCAGGGCTCGATCCCACGACCCTGTGAGCATGACCTGAGCTGAAATCAAGGGTTGGATGCTCAACCGACTGAGCCACCCTGGTGCCCCTATCATTACTCATTTTTGACCGGCCATGCATATAGCCTGAAACCAAAATGCTGCAAAAATATTCACAAGTGAACCATCATGTGTTCGATCTTCCTCTGCCCGGACAGAAACCAGCAGATTGCCACTCTTCTTTTGGTTTCAACCATCACAGGGATTTTTGCCTTCATTTGTCCCTTCTTCTGTTTGTATGCGGATCTGTTGGAGCAACTCTCACAGAGAAGCCGTCTTTCTGCCACTTCTCTTGAGTTAGTTGCCAGGGAAACCTCAAGGTGAGCGAAAGAGCTGTGAGATCCACGGAGTTGGCCCGGGCTGAGGACACGGCTGCCGGTGTCCTTGGGAGCTGTTCTGGCATCGCGCGAACCTCCTTCGCCTCTCCCAGAGCCTGTGGAGAGCTTCCACGGTGGTTCCCACAATTACATGGGCCTCCTGGGGACTTTCCTCACTCAAAGCCAAAACTCAAGGCACGCTCCACCCAGAAGCAAACCAACAGTGGCATCAACTAACCGCAGCCCTGACCTTTGGGGTTCCTGTGTGGCCTCCCTCTTGGCCATCACGTTCCTAGTGCAAATATTTTCTTAGCTGCAGGCCCAGAGACTGACCTTTCCCATAGCACAGGACATCTTCATCAAAGAGATGAGACCAGAGATTTGGATGTTTGAAATTGATGGAAATGAGAAAGGAGGGGGTGTTGACTTGTTTCCTTTTTGCCAGGTCCTGTTTTGTTTTATGTTTTTTTCATAAGAGAAAGACTTCTGACTTACCCGAATGATGCTCAGCCTCTTCACGTGGCTTTCCTGAACGTTCTTGGCAGTGGTCCTCTTGTTTGCAGAAACACTAGTCAGTGGAGGCCACAGATGTGTAGTCTGGGGCCATTAGCATCAGAATTACCGGACCTGGGGGGAGGCTTATTAAAAATGCAGACTCTTGAGGACCCCTCTAGACTTATAGACACAGAACTTCTGTAGTGGTGCTCAAAGTCTGAATTTTTAACAGCACCCTGAGTGAGGCTGAAGTGCAATAAAGCCGGAGAACCATTGGTTTTAAACTCAATATTCTTACCTGAATGTGAATTTTTAGCACTTGGGTTTTATATCGTCTCCCATCATTTGCCCTTTGGAGAAAAGTTTTCCATGCACGTACATAAGGTACGTACTGAGGACCTGTAACCCCCACTGCACCCAGGTCAGCACCAACCCACGGAAGATGCTTACTTGGTGTAAGCATTGATTATAGTTGCAGCCCAGAAAAAAGAACACGATCAGTGCCAATTTCCGTTTGATGGCCTAGTGCTTGGAAAGTGCTGGGCTGGGGCCAGGTCAAGAGAATGGCACACTCTAATGATGCCAGGAACAAAGTTTCCTTTTTAAAGGAGATTTTTTAAAAAAACAGATTAAGGACAGCAGGTATATTGGACCTGGGGCCGCAGCCAAGATTTATCTTTAGCCTTGTTTTAGCTGAAATGCTTGAATTACTTCTCATAATTTCTGATACGTTTGAAAAAATGGATTGCGATAAGGGTCTCTCTTTCTTTGTCCATTTTTTTTTTTATGGTTGCCTTCGAATTCAAATTACTCCGAATAAAAATAGCTTCAGTCACCCTGTGATGGAAAATGAAATCTCGTGGCTCAGCAGATTTTCTTAGTATTAGTGACTACTGACCATGATAAGTTGCAGTGCATCATCAAGGCTAAGTTCTAGTTCTGGACTTGTCAGCTAGATCAATATGGGTTGAGTTAATGCAGCAGAGAGTGGCATCGCATAGCTGTTGTGAACGGCTGCCTGCTTCATTCACCTGATTCTGCTCTGGGATTGCCTGGGGTGAAAGGGGCTGAGGGCTTTGTTTTCCCTGAATCTTCACCTGGATTGTGCACGTTGCCCTTCCTTGCCAGCTGAAAGCCCTGTAGCCGGGCCCCTTGAAGGTTGAGCCCTGCCTCTGGAAAGACTGTTTATTCTCTCCGAGCCTCTGTTTGTCCAGATGGAGCCCATCTCAGAAGATTTCCATACGGTCTTCCTGAGTGTGGCTTCTTTCATTAGCATAAATATGCATCTGAAATTCATCTGTGTCGTATGTAAAAAGTTTGTCCCTTTTTACTGCCGAGTAGTATTCTACGGTAAGGATGTAATAAAGTTTGTTTTTCCACGTACAGGTTGAGAATACCGGATTGTTTCCATTTTGTTGTTGCTGTTAAATATTTGCCATAAATATTCTTTTTTTTTTTTTATATATGAAATTTATTGTCAAATTGGTTTCCATACCACACCCAGTGCTCATCCCAAAAGGTGCCCTCCTCAATACCCATCACCTACCCTCTCCTCCCTCCCACCCCCCATCAACCCTCAGTTTGCTCTCAGTTCTCAACAGTCTCTTATGCTTTGGCTCTCTCCCACTCTAACCTCTTTTTTTTTTTTTCCTTCCCCTCCCCCATGGGTTCCTGTTAAGTTTCTCGGGATCCACATAAGACTGAAACCATATGGTATCTGTCTTTCTCTGTATGGCTTATTTCACTTAGCATCACACTCTCCAGTTCCATCCACGTTGCTACAAAAGGCCATATTTCATTTTTTCTCATTGCCACGTAGTATTCCATAGTGTATATAAACCACAATTTCTTTATCCATTCATCAGTTGATGGACATTTAGGCTCTTTCCATAATTTGGCTATTGTTGAGAGTGCTGCTATGAACATTGGGGTACAAGTGCCCCTATGCATCAGTACTCCTGTGTCCCTTGGATAAATTCCTAGCAGTGCTATTGCTGGGTCATAGGGTAGGTCTATTTTTAATTTTCTGAGGAACCTCCACACTGCTTTCCAGAGCGGCTGCACCAATTTGCATTCCCACCAACAGTGCAAGAGGGTTCCCGTTTCTCCACATCCTCTCCAGCATCTA